>NC_064283.1:30532225-30832225 GCF_019186545.1 Solanum stenotomum
TATCTTTTGCTCCAAAATTAAATTAGACACCAAGTCTAATTTTATCTTTATCATAAGCAAAGAACCCCCACATTTTAAATGTGATCTCAAAAATACTTTTCAAGTATTTGAAAATCGTTTTTCCACACATTTTTCCAGACCATCAAAATGTCATTGGCACTATGAAACATCTTTTGGAAATATTATTCTACAAAAGAATTATATTACTTCAATTCTCTTTGACAATATTTACATAGTGTCAAAGTTCATTCATAGAGGCACAAAATCACAAACTCTAAGTCACTAGTATTTTTCAATTTATCACAAATAGACATACCACTTAGTATTTAGAATACTAACAATAAAGACAAAAAAAAAATTTGTACAATTTGTTTCTATAAAACAGCAAGTTTATAGAAAGTCAAAAGTACAACATTGACTTATTATGTGAAGTTTTCATAATTTTTCAAACCAATTGCATAGTCTGATTTATCCAGAGTAATAAACTACAAAAGTTTTTAGCCTACAAAAATCAGACACAATCAAATTTCACATGGAGTACAAAACTACAAAAGTTTTTTTTTTTTTTAGTCTCCAAACAGAATTAAACATATTCTTTATCACATAGAAATGTTTTTCTTTTCAAATAGTCTTCCAACTATAACATTTTGACATACTATTTATCAAACAAAAATGTACATTTCTCATTTTGCAAACTAAAGAATTTTAAAGGCAATACTATTTGCCAAGAAAAATTCATTCCACAACAAATGGTTTGCAGATCTTTTTCCAAAGATACACATGATAAAAGATCAAAATTGTTAACTCTTAGAAACTATTTTCCTCCTTAGATAAATAATAAAAAGATTACCTGGTGTAATCTTTAACCGAAATAGCACCACTTTTTCTGTACATTCTCACTTCGACCTTGCTAAACAAAGCACCAAATTATGGAGAAGTAATGCCTTACACTTCTACTTTCATGATTTGTTTCTCTCATTCAGTAGAATACAAGAAATACCAACAGTATAATAATTTCCTTAAGATTGTTGTTCGTCTTGTATTCCCAAGATACTTAGAACAAAACTTTGAAGAACTTGATAAGACACAATACCCTTTAAAAACATTTTCACAACTAGAAAATTAAAACTAGTAGAGAAACTAGAATCAGAAACAAATTAGATAAAATATACGATATATTTTTTTTCCTTAAAGAAGAATTATTGTCAATCTGTGTTTAAAGAATCTTACTGATTCCAACAAACTTTACAGAAACACGAAGTTACCAAAGTTTAATGAACCAGTGAAGAACAAAAGAACATAAATTAATTCACAAATCTAAAATCTGTAACACATACCAGAATCTGGAAAAGCAGAAACAAGATCAAGCCCACTGAATGCACAGTGTCCCCTTAAGGAAATTATTCCCCCTCTAGTATCCGAGGTTTGATTTGGAATATGTCCTCACAGGATAGAATGATCTCAATCACCAGTGTATTGATACCCAAAACGCTGGTGTCAGCGAGCCACTCAACGGCAGTAAAGTACACTTAGAATACTAGATTTAGTAGTAGAAGAAGAAGTTCAGAAAATTCGTTCATAAAATGAGAGGAAATCCCTCAATTTATAGAAAACAAAGGGTAGTGTGAAAAGGTTCTTAATGTGCCTTACCGGAAAGGTCACAAACCTTTGAAAAAGTCACAATCTTTCGGAAAGGTCACCACCTTTCATAAAAGTGACAACTTTTCATAAAAGTCGCAACTTTTCATAAAAGTCACAACTTTTCATAAAAGTCACAACTCTTCATAAAAGTCGCAACTTTTCATCAAAGTCACAACTCTTCATCAAAGTCACAACTCTTCATAAAAGTCGCAACTCTTCATTAAAGTCACAACTCTTCATTTTCCATTCACACCTTTAAAAAACCCAACACAATCAACTGTGATCAATAGTTATAAATAAATGTTTCCATATGAAAACAATGTAACGTAGAATAAGTAAGGTATAATGTAATCACTAGTATGGTATGTAATACAAGTAATATTATATATTATATTAGTTGTGACGACAAGTTTGTTCGTAGCTAATGTATAGCAATTTAACCAAACAAATCGGAAATTTTATAACTACATACAAATTTAATTATAATATGATTAAGTTTGTGGGAATTGGTTAATTAAGTTAACTATTATCTTGCTTCTCAAGTACTTTTCATGACCGTTTAGTTTAATTGCAAGGATTCTAATAGGTTACCATCCATCTATATTCAAAATTAAATTTAGAATTTTGGATTAAATATGTTTGATGTTTTAAGGGACGTCATCTACCTTTAACAAGTTTGATGTTTCTTCAGTAAGGTGGGAATTTTAAATTGTTCAAAACTTTCAAATTGTAGCATGATGGTTCTTTCTTCAATCTTTGGTGATGCAACAGAGAGCCTATATCGTAGAGCTTTTGATGTTGTAAATTTCTTGTTAACTTTGACACTAGCATGAATTACACCAATCATCTCTTGAACATCAATGATAATATTTTCATCCATTACTAACGCCATGATTTTTTCTCTTTAAAATGTTTTTTTATGTGGACCGGGGTACCGGAAGATGTGGTGAAAGTTACAATAGTTGGGATCAATGATCTTTTTGGCTTCGTCTAATCACTTTGATTTAGGAAGCTCAATGACCTTGGGCTATTGTCAAATTATTAAATGCTTTATTTTTTTAAAAAAAAATACTCAATATTTGGTGTATTCTTAGCACTCAACAAAAGTATATTCTTTTTATATTAATTTATTTTACCTTTGTTCTGCTCTTAATAATTTTTGTTCTCTTTTGTTCATTGCTTGCGTTTTCAATCTTGAGACTTTGTTTTATGTTATCTAACTTATTTTGTTTGGTCATTTTTTTGGAATTCTCGCATCTAGTCAATCTCTTTATTCCCTTCTCTATTATTTTTTAAAAATTGTACTAATTAGCATAAAATACACGTACAATGCACGTGCTGAGAACAAGTATGAAAAAAGCATATGACTTGCCAAAATAATAAAGCTATTATCAATTTTGAGTTTATAATGTACTCTAAATTGACATTATAATAATAGGAATATTTAGTATTCACAAAATAGAAAAAAATAGCAACAACCAAAAAAAAGTTTATTAATGACATCTTCAAAAGGATTTAAAAGACCAAAATAAAGTGAATTGACTAAATTTGAATTTTATGTGTAATAAAAAGATCTAAAAGACCAAAATAAACTAAAATAACAAAATTCGGATGTAATTAATAAAGTTATTTTTAAATAAAAAAATAAATCGAATTGAAGTATAAATACCTAATTTATTTGTGTGTCCATATCATAAATGAATAAACAAATTTTAATGTGATTAGCATTTTGTTTCCACATAACATTAGTCACAATTAGGTTCTTATTAAAACTGATAATTTTAATCCTGAAAGAAAAAAGGCCACCCCTTTCATCAATTAAGGGATTGTGCGTGGTCTCTTGTTTTTCTCTCAGAAACGACGCCGCAGCTGACATCCTAAGATTCCGCAGCTGACATCCCTAGACGCTGCATCTTTTTCTATTCCCCTACTTGGTTTGTCGCCATCAATTCTCTCTGGTAACTCAATGTATTAAATAATTTAATGAGGCAGGACATGTAATGGGTCTAAACTTTCAGCAACAAATAATAAAGCAAAGGTTGCAAGTGTAGGTTTTCTTTCTTAGTGTTTGTTTGCGAGGCTGAACGTTGTTAGCCATTGAAATGTAAAATATTGCTACTTTGATTGTATAAATTGTAGTAGTAACTTAATTCAACCTCTTGAAATATACCCCATGATGTACATTCAATATACTCCGATGTTGGTTTCTACTATGCTCCTGGACCTATTTTGAGGGGTGAGGTCTTTGATGGTATAGAGGCAGTCCATAGGTTGGAGACTTGGTTGATTGAAAACCATGGATTCCAGCCATAATACGTTGTCCCCGAGCTGAGTGAGAAGAACTTCTGGAGGATGTTTGATGGAGGCCCGTACGAGCACTGCAGAAAAAAGTACAGAGCCATTGAATCCTTCATGAGTGTGTACTATAAGTCTAAGAAAGGAAAGAAAACCAAGAACGGGGTGCAGGACACTGAGCAAGAGACGACTGAACTTGAGACCCCATAAGTTGATGAACCTGCAGATTGATCATAGACTAGTTAGTGTTCATCGCTTTTCTACCTTTCTCATTTATGTAGTTGTGATTGTATGAATTCTGTTAGTTTTCTTGGTCTATTTTTCATTGCACCTTTGAACATTTTCTAGCCTTGAGATTTTTTATTTTTTAAAAAAAATAGCAGCCACAAGTGCCGAAAAATAGTTTTTGTTACATTATCCTCAGCGGCTGCCAGTTGCCTCTCATTCAAATTTTGCTCCTTCTCGATAGTAGCAACTTCAAATCTTTTTCATTCTGTTTCGAGCTATTTAAAATTCCACACTTCAGCAACACTTGATTCATTCCAAATTTGTTTAGAATTACTCGCGTCAATCAAAGATTGTGTAGAATGATCCGAAGTAATTTATTCCTTCCTTATCGTTACATATGGCGAAATATTTGTGGAAGTGCATTTTTCCTGGGCATCTTTGCCAACAACCTGGTCTACATTCGTTTCTCCAGCTTCATTCTCTATCAATTGTCGTCCAAAATTTTCATCTCGCAGCACATTAAACTATGTACCTTCAGCTACACAGTTACTTCCATCAAAACCAACATGTGCATCATTTTGATGGTGCAACTGGTTGTTTGGATACTTAGAACCACCAGTTTTCTTGTGAGAGGCCACAGTCCACTCATCAGTAAAATACTGCAATGTTGTTATTTCCTTGTTCATCAAAGAATTGCTTCACAAAAATAACATGCTAAGCTTCATTTTTCATACCTTCATCAGCTTCTTTAGGACCGGCAACGACACTGTTTTTCACAGATTCAGTTCCACATTATTGCTGTACAGATTTATCGAGTTTCGGCAATACAATCATGGCTGGATCAACAATATGAACACCATCTTGATCATCATCTAAAGTTCCAGCCATGACACATTGCTTTGCAACCACGAGAGTTATTGATTGCTGCTTCAAATTATTGACTTGCGACACTACATCCTCTTTTTTTTGTTGTAGAATTCCATTTTGAAATCTTTTTTTCATTGTTAGAACCATTAGTACCTCTTTTTTAGTAAGTGTTTCCCTTGCATCACCTTGCACTTGGTTATCACGTCTTTTATTCTATTTGTTCCTTAGCATGAAAATTATCTAGAGAATGTTCTTTTCTGGATCAAGCTCGTCGCATCGGGCTTGCCTAGTGTGGGTTACCTCTCCTATGTGGTTTGCGAGCTATTGCGTAGGAGCGGGGGTTTTACCCTGTGCGCACCGAAAGGGTAGCGGTTGCGGGTTTCCTTTGTCATCAAAATATATATATATACAAGATAACTTATTTCCTCATGGGAAATCATCTAATAAATTCACCTTTACCTTTACCTTGAGCAACATTTGGCCGAGTTTGATCCTTAGTTGCTTTATCAACAACCATAGGCTTCCCTACGGCTGAAGCTATGGAGAAAACAGTGATAGTATCGAACACACATGAGTTTTTTTATAGTTGCTAAGTAATATTTAAATTCTCTTTCTATTGTGCAAAACTATTTTTTCATAATTTTACTTGCATTGCTCATTACTAATCTAGTTTATGATACAATTTGAAAATTAGAGAAGTACTTGTTAGTAATCTGTCTTATGATACAATGTGAGAATCAGAGAAGAAATTCTAAGTAAGAACTAAACTAGACTAAAGATAACTAAGAGATACTTTCATTGAGAAGCCCCAAATGAGCAAAATGTGAACACAAATAGCCTTTCTCAGTGAGAAGGGTGAACTGAAAATAAAAAATTACACTTAGAAAAAATATGAAACAGCCAAACTAGTAATTAGCAACTATAACGGTCTATTTGAAGCTCTAGATGTTATCAACTAATTGTAACTCCTTGACTAACCAACGCAGTGGTATAATTGTTGAAGTTTGCTTTTAGTTACTGCAGTAGTTTTTAGCAAAATAAGTTAATTAGTTTAAAATGAATTTGAATTTTAAATTTTAGTTAGGTTGTTTGAATTGTTGAGATATTTTAGGTTGTTTTAAATTTCAAATTATGCAGATTATATTTTTATGTTGGCTATTTAAAGCCCTTCATTGCTTAATAAAATTATTGAAAGTCATTTCAATCCATTGAGAGAAATTTCCAATCTTTTTGTGTTGCCCCGTTTTTAAAAAACACCAACAGTGGTATCAAGAGCTCCATTGATCTTAAGGGATCTGTGAAATCTTCCAAAGAACTACCATACATTTTTAACCCTTAAGGGCTACCTTTTTAACCCATCAGGGCTACCCATTTTAACCCATCAAGGCTATCTTTTCAACCATTGCTCTTTTCAACGCACAGGCTTTTCTAAATCATTTTTTAACCAAAATAATGGCAAGTAGCAGTCTCTCTTTGAATGGCCCAAAAATTTTCACTGGTGAAAACTATCAGATTTGGTCAGTGAAAATGAAATCATATCTTGAAGCCTATGATATGTGGGAAGTTGTAATGGAAGATGTGTACCCTTACAACCTCTCCCTGCAATTCCTACCCTTACTCAAATTAAATCTCATTCGGATGAAAATATCAAAAAAATTCAAAGCTAAAACTGTAATTCAAAATTCAATTGTGGATTCGATTTTTTCTAAAATCATTGCTTGTGAGACAACAAAAGAAGCTTGGGAAAAATTAAAAAAAGAATATCAAGGAAGTGACCGAGTCAGGCAAATGCAAATTTTAAATTTAAAAAGAGATTTTGAATATCTTAAGATGCAAGAAGATGAAACTATTGTTAAATATTCTAACAAGATTTCTATTATTGTTAATAAAACCAGGTTGCTTGGCGGGGATTTTAAAGACGGCAGAATAGTAGAAAAAATTCTTGTGACAATTTCAGAGATATTCGAATGTAAAGATCTCTCGAAGAGTCTGAAGATCTCTCTACTATTTCTATTGAAGAACTAATAAGTGCTCTTCAAGCACAAGAGCATAGAAGAGCCTTCAGGCAATATAATGTTACTGAGGGTTCCTTTTATGCACAAAATAGAAAAGAAAAAAGTAATTATCCTCTTTGCAAATACTGCAAAAGAAAAGAACATTTGGAAAATTTTTGTTGGTGGAGACCTGATGAAATATGTGGAAATTGCAAACAAGCCGGTCATGTTACAAAAGTATGCAAGCTGAAGAACAATCTTCAAGCACAAGTTGTAGAAGAACAAATCGAGGAGAAGCAACTTTTTTAAATTGCAGTATCTAAAGCAAAGGAGGAGTGCTGAAGTTTGGTTTTAGTTACTGCAGTAGTTTTTAGCAAAATAAGTTTTAATTAGTTTAAGATGAATTTGAATTTTGAATTTTAGTTAGGTTGTTTGAATTGTTGAGATATTTTAGGTAGTTTTAAATTTCAAATTATGCAGATTATATTTTTATGTTGGCTATTTAGATCCCCTCAATGCTTAGTAAAATTATTGAAAGCTATTGAAAGTCATTTCAATCCATTGAGAGAAATTTTCAATCTTTTTGTGCTGCCCCATTTTTAAAAAACACCAACAGTGGTATCAAGAGCTTCATTGATCTTAAGGGATCTGTGAAATCTTCCAAAGAACTACCATACATTTTTAACCCGTATAGGCTACCTTTTTAACCCATTAGGGCTATCCATTTTAACCCATGAAGGCTATCTTTCCAACCGGTGCTTTTTTCAATGCACATGAGTTTCTAAATAATTTTTTAACCAAAATAATGGCAAGCAGCAGTCTCTCTTTAAATGCCCCAAAAATTTTCACTGGTGAAAACTATCAAATTTGGTCAGTGAAAATGAAATCATATCTTGAAGCCTATGATCTGTGGGAAGTTGTAATAGAAGATGTACCTTTACAACCTCTCCCTGCAAATCCTACCTTTCTCAAATTAAATCTCATTCGGATGAAAGAATCAAAAAATTCAAAGCTAAAATTGTAATTCAAAATTCATTTGCAGATTCGATTTTTTCTAAAATCATTGCTTGTGAGACGACAAATGAAGCTTGGGAAAAATTTAAAAAAGAATATCAAGGAAGTGACCGAGTCAGGCAAATGCAAATTTTAAATTTGAAAAGAGATTTTGAATCTCTTAAGATGCAAGACGATGAAACTATTGTTAAGTATTTTGACAAGATTCCTTTTATTGTTAATAAAACCAGGTTAGTTGGCGAGGATTTCAAAGATGGCAGAATAGTAGAAAAAATTCTTGTGACAATTTCAGAGAAATTTGAATCTAAAATTTTATCTCTTGAAGACTATAAAGATCTCTCTACTGTTTCTGTTGAAGAACTCATAAGTGCTCTTCAAGAACAAGAGCAGAGAAGAGCCTTCAGACAAGATAATATTACTGAGGGTGCCTTTTATGCACAAAACAGAAAAGAAAAAGGTAAATATCCTCTTTGCAAATACTGCAAAAGAAAAACACACTTGGAAAATTTTTGTTGGTGGAGACCTGATGCGATATGTGGAAATTGCAAACAAGCCGGTCATGTTACAAAAGTATGCAAGCTGAAGAACAATCTTCAAGCACAAGTTGTAGAAGCAGAAATAGAGGAGGAGCATTTTTTTTAAATTGCAGTAGCTAAAGCAAAGGAGGAGTGTTGAAGTTTGTTTTTAGTTACTGCAGTAGTTTTTAGCAAAATAAGTTAATTAGTTTAAGATGAATTTGAATTTTGAATTTTAGTTAGGTTATTTGAATTGTCGAGATATTTTAGGTTGTTTTAAATTTCAAATTATGCAGATTATATTTTTATGTTGGCTATTTAAATCCCCGCAATGCTTAACAAAATTATTGAAAGCTATTGAATGTCATTTCAATCCATTGAGAGAAATTTTCAATCTTTTTGTGCTGCCGCATTTTTAAAAAATACCAACAATAACCTTCATAGCCATCTGTACAACTTCTTAAGAACCAAAACTTTGATCAAATTTCAAATCGTATCAGTACACCCCACTAAAAGTTTTCCTTATCCTTAAGTAACAAATGTTGAAACTCGAATCTTAACGCATTAGCAACTTTCTTAGTAGCTTGCTCTTCTATTAGTTGTTTAGATTGAGTAAAGAACTATACAGATGCTTGTTACCCTTTTGAATTATTCTTCTATGCAACACTAGATACAAAATTTATCAGGAACAACGTAGAAAAACTTCAAGAGTTATATGTAGAAGGTATGATGCAACACTATTCTAGACTCTCACTTGTTTTCCCAACTGATTCAGATAGTTCACCTTGTTGTATAGCCACCTAAATTTATTGTTAATAAAAATGTTAACATGAAAACATATTGCTCATGTTTACTTTATTCCTGCTAATCCTTCCTCATAAAGACAGATTTCTCCAAGATCAACAGGTAAACACCTAGAAGCTAATTTCTGCTAGTATTCTATCATTGATGGAATGTTTTTTTTCGTAGTTATTTTATTTTAAAAAATCTTGTATGTGCTTCTTCTATAATATTCATTTGATAAGTGATGTGTTTGTGCATTTTATCATGGATAGAGGCAGGATGCATGAAGCAAAGTTCTCTAAAATATATGTTGAGGGTATCCAATCTTTTATGCAACTTGTTCGGTCTCACTTTGATCGAAATTCTAAAGTTTGATGCCCGTGTCAAGATTGTTTAAATGTATTTTTTCAGACACAAGAAGTAGTGTATGACCACCTATTGATAAAGGGAATTATGCGAAGCTACGTACAATGGATATACCATGGGGAACAATAACAAATGAGTTATAACGATGAAGTGATTACAATGAAGATAAAAATGAAGAGCATGACAATGATGACGAAATTCACACTATGTTAGAAGTGGTTAGTGGAAAATCATTTGTCAATTTTTCGGAGGAGACAACAACTGATAATAATGTGTGCGGTAATATGAGTGAGAAGGAAGCCAAAAGGTTTGACAAATTGCTGGAAGAAGCTAAATGTGAACTATACCCGGAATGTAAGAAATTCTCAAAGCTTTCATTTCTTGTGAAGTTGCTACACTTGAATGTGTACAATGAATGGAGTAATAAACCGTTTGATATGTTACTGGAGTTACTAAAAGAGGTGTTGCCTACTGGTGAGACACTTCCTAAGTCATATTATGATGCTAAAAACATGTTACAAGGTTTGGGATTAGGATATATTTTTATTAATGTTTGCAAAAATGATTGTGTGTTGTACTAGGCTGAATATAAAGATAGACAAGAGTGCCCACATTGTGGTATTTCGAGGTGGAAAATTGATAATGGAAAATATAAGAAGATTCCTCATAAAGTCTTGCGGTATTTTCCATTAAAGCCTAGATTTCAATGATTATTTATGTCTAGTAAAATAAGTGTGGACCTGAGGTGGCACAAAGAAAACCATCTTGATGAGGAAAATGTGTTAAGACATCCCGCTGATTCTGAAGCATGGAAAGAGTTTGACAAAAATCATCCGTGGTTTGTACAAGAACCTCGTAATATAAGACTCAATTTTGCAACTGATGGTTTTAACCCATTCGGGAAAATGAGCACATCGTATAGTATGTGGCCTATTATTCTCGCTCCTTATAATCTTCCTCCTTGGAAATGCTTTAAGGACCCATTTATGATGATGTCACTGCTTATTCTCGGTCCTCAAGAACCAGGAAAGGATATTGATGTTTATTTGCGTCCTTTGATTGATGAGCTGAAAGAGTTATGGAGTGATGGTGTAGAGACATTTGATGCACCAACTGGGAAGTGCTTCAAGATGTATGCTGCTATTTTATGGACTATAAATGACTTTCCAGCGTATGGTAAGTTCTTAAATTACTGTTTTTTTGTTGTTGAAAGGGAGTTTAATTGTTTATATATAATAATATGTATCCATACAAGACCGGTGGCGTGAAACATTATAGTCAATCCGAGTACTTGCTAAGTTACCAATATAATTCAAACTATCTGATATTAAAAGCGGAATTTCCTGCTTAGCAAAAGTTGCTCCCTCATTGTCAGCAACAACGAAACTAATATGTAAGAATAATAATAATAGTAAAATAGTAATGGTAAATATATTGCATAATCTCGGTATTGAACCATTCATTGCAGTAGAGAATCTTATTTTTTGAAGGCTCTATGTTGTAGTTTAGGTTTTAAACTACTACTAATATATATTATCTTTTATATGAATTATCTGGATGGAGCAATAAGGGATACATGGCACGTCCTACTTGCAATAAGGATACATCTTCAGGAGATGATGTCTTAAAACAATTGGATTTACTCAGTACTTATAGAGCAGGAAAACACTCAAATAATACGAAAAATAAACGTCTTCCTGAAGAGTTGAATTGGGTTAGGAGAAGTATTTTATTTGAGTTACCATACTTGAAGGGCTTGAAATTGCGGCATAATTTAGATGTTATGCACATAGAAAAAAAATATTTGTGAGAGTATTTTGGGGACACTATTGGATATTGATGGGAAAACTAAGGGCACATATAAAGCAAGACCAGATCTTAAGGATATGAACATAAGAAAAGAACTATGGTTACAACATGATGGTTCTAGTTATAAAATGTCAGTTGCTTGTTATAGTATGTCAAAAAAAAGAGAAAAACTTTCGGGCATTTTTAAAATCGGTGAAGTTTCCTGATGGTTATGCTGCAAATATCTCAGGGTGTGTAAGTGTAGATGATGGTAAGATCACTAAACTCAAAAGGCATGACTATCATGTTTCGTTACAACGAGTGCTATCAATTGCTCTTCGTGGATTTGTAAATAAGGATGTCTCTTTAGCATTAATTGAGGTAGGCCATTTCTTTCAACGATTATGTTGTAAGACATTAAGAAGAGATGACTTAGAACAATTTGAAAGGGATATAATTATTATATTATGTAAGCTTGAGATGATCTTTCCACCTGCTTTTTTTGATGTAATGATACATTTGGCTGTGCATTTGCCACGAGAGGCCATGTATGGGGGACCAGTACAATATCGTTGGATGTACAAAATTGAGAGGTTTTTGTGCAAGCTTAAGCGTTATGTATGAAACAAGGCACGACCATAAGGTTCTATTGCACAAGGGTATATTATTGATGAGTGTTTGACATTTTGCTCTATGTATCTTAGTGACATTGAGACAAGATTTAATCGTGAAGATTGAAATGATGATGGATTTAGCAACAATGGTGAACTTGTTCTAGACATATTTTCAAAGAGATTTAGGCCATATAAAGATTGAAAATATGATATCATACCAAACAAAGATTTAGATATAGCTTGGTGGTATGTGTTGAATAATTGCGAAGAAGCAAAACCTTTTCTTGAGTAAGTAATTTTTCTATTTTATATATTTATGTTGACATTTTATTATTTTAATTATTTATATATATATTTTTATTATATGTAGGAAGAATAAAGAAGAGTTGTTGAACCAAGCTGTTGGGAATATAGATGAGAAGCACAAAGAACAATTTCCTTTATGGTTCAAAAGTAAAGTAAGTGATTTTCAGATAATAATCATGTTGTTGTGTTTAAATTTTTTTCTTCTTTACTAATTAAACACAATAAGTTTTTCTCATAGATTATGCAGTTATATACTAAGGAAAAGTCAATATCTATCAAGAAATTATATCCTTTGGCAAAGGGACCTGATGTGCGTGGAAGAACACATACTGGTTGTATTGTAAATGGTGTTAGGTATCATATTCAACGACGCGATGAATTACGTAAAAGTCAAAATTGTGGTATAGTTGTTGACTTTTATGGTATTATAATTGACATCCTTGAGTTAGAGTATGTTGAGAAAAATCGAATTCTCTTATTCAAATGCAAGTGGTTTGATCTTCTCAAGAAAACAGGGATGCAAAAAGATAAAAAATTTACAAGCATTTGTGTTAAAAGATTTTGGTATGAACGTGATTCTTTTGTACTAGCTACTCAAGCAAAGCAAGTATTTTACATTGATGACCCAAAATTGGGAGAAAATTGGCAAATTGTATTCAAATTTCAAGATAGACACTTGTATGATGTGCCTGAGAAAGATACTTTGGAAACTAAAAGTGATGAGTTACATATTACAAATGATGAAGTGTATCAAGACATGTAATTGGAAAAGTAATTCAATTCTCTGTGATATAGTGGATATGTTGAGTCAACTATATAGAGATGATGTTGATTCAATTATCTTGGATGCAAATGTAATTGAATTAGAGGCTCAAAAAGAACATGAAGTTCATTATAACGAAGAAAATTCTGACCAAGAGGATGAAACTATGATAGATTACATTAGTGATCATGAGGAGAATGGATGTAATAATGGTACTAATGACAACGAAGCTGATACAACAAGTGATGGTGATGATATTGGCTTGTGATGTAACCTCATAATAGTAAGGCAATTACATGTTAATAGCTCTTCTGCATTATGTATATCATGTTTGAAAATTGTCAAAGTAGTGGTCTTATCACTACAATGAAATTCACTTTTAGTGAAAATTATTTGTCAGTACTTGAAGGTAATAGCCAGTAAAGGTCAAGTAGCTTATCAAGTACTTAAAATTTATTATTTTTTATCTTTCCTTCATAGTTTATTCCGTTCCCTACTTTTCTTTTATGCATTCAAAGGATAATTCTTTTTTTCCTCAAATCAGTGTTTTACTTTAGAGACCCCCCCCCCCCCCCAACTCTACATCACTAACCGCTTCTGTTTTTTATATTTTCAGGTAGGGATCCATATCTTCAGACTAAATGTATATGAAGGGGATGAAATTGCAGGTTTGCCTCTCTTTTTGTAGCTACTTATCTCTAATATAGTCAATCAACTAACAATTCTAGTGTTATTACCTTGTTTAAAATGGTTTTACTGTGTTTAGCTTTTAGTTTCGGGGCTTCCTCATGGATGAACATGTTTTTTTTTTCTGCATACATTGCCTCTGATTATCAACTTCTTTTGACAAATTGCATATGTTATTATATGCTTTATGTTGAAATCTTTATATCGACTCTTGGATTTCAATTACTCATTTGGAGTTTTATCTATTTTTTTTTGTTGATATCGTTATATTACTAATATCTTAGTTATAGTGTTTTTTTTACCTAAACTTGTTGTGAAGTGATTCAATATAATTGAGATTATTTTTGAAATTTCATGCGGTTTGAAAATATTAACTAAGCTATGTCAATTATGGCGATCCTGGAGTTTAATCAAAAACTATTTCTTAGTGATATTTTTTTGTAGAAATTCTGTAACACCTCGAAAACCAAACCCAGGAAATTTTTTGCAGAACTTACCTGAAGCGGTGAACCACAGTAGGGTTCACGGATTGTGATAGGGTCCATGGTCCGTAGACCTACCCGTGGTCCAGACTTGGACTTCACCAGGCCCAGGCGTCAGACCACGAGACCCTTCACGGGCAGTGGTCACGACGACGGGATGTGGTGGCATCCATAGTGTTAGAAGAGTAGACCCCCCAGCTTGGCCCTAGAACGCCCTAGGTCTAAGTGAAGACCACAAACACTATCACGGTCTGTGGTCCTTCACACGGTCAGTGGGAGCTTCCGTGGAGTTTAACCAGTAGACTCCCAACATGAAGCCTCCAGACCTAAGCCCATGAGGACCACGGGGACCTTCACGGTCTGTGGTCTTGCACACAGGCCGTGGTAGTGGCCGTAGTCCAGACCCCCAAGTTTTCATAACAAAGTCCAGACCACGACGGACTTCACGGATCGTGGTCCCTTTCACGGTCTGTGAAGATGGCCGTGGTCATCCCGTCTGTAGCTTAAGTCAGGGGTCTTTCTGTCTTTTCCTTTTTCGTTAGACTTTTAAACCTCATCGTTTTAACCCTAAATTTCATTGTTTCAGTCTGTTTTAGCCTAGAAACATAACTAGAACTTACCTAAGTCAGATCTTTAATCAAAAACTTAGAAAATTAGAAGTGAAAGATGAGAAAAGGTCGAGCAACCCGAGATCAAGAACGCAACAGGTTTCCTCAAGTTCCAGCCCTGAAATCGAAGGACTTCTCTGTGGAATTCATCACCAGGTATCTGGGATTTCATTAGTGGGTTCCTTTCGCCCATTAGGTCCCTAGATTTCAGTCAGATTCTTGATTCACTATTATTAACTAGACCTAAGGTTTCTAGAACTTCAGTAGATTATCATGAATTAGCTATTTACATGTTCCAAATCAGATTATCATGTTATTACTTCGTTTATTGCATGAATTTCAGAACCCTAGTTATGTAATTGTTTAGTTCTTGAATTACACATGCTAGGTCAAATATTTTAGTATTTCAGATATACATGCCTCAATCTTGAATGTATCATTATCAGTATATAAATGTGCATTTTCAGTTTATATGTCAGTTTTGAACTATATAGTATAGTACAGAAATTCAGTCAAAATATATTGATTATTAAATCTATTGGGAGTAGTATAATACTGAGTTGGACTAGGGTAAGTCACCCATATAGTCCCAGAACTACGAGCCACGTAGGTTGTAAGTCCCCTCTGTGGGCATCAATTTAGTGATCACACCAGCATGCCTCTACATCTTTGGCAGGGTGTATTGGGTCCTCTCGATGAAGCGTATACATCGGACTCCACATTTAGCTCATTTTGTTTTATTATCGGTTATTAGTAGCTCCCACAGTCCAGTCAGACTCCATTGCATTGACCATATTTCAGTGCAGTCAGTATTCAGTCTCAACATGTTATAAATTGGTCATTGCATTCAGTTAGCTCTGTATTCAGTATCTATACCATGTTCAGATCATGCTCTTGCTTTATTGATTGTTCAGTTTTTTGTTTATTTCAGCTTTACTCTATCCTACATTCTCAGTACCTTTCAAGTACTGACGCATACTCTGTGCTACATCTTCTCGTGTTGTAGGTTCAGGTTCTCAGCATCTAGATCACGCTTAGATCGATTTCCGATCTCTAGTTCAGCAGCATCAGTGGTGAGTTCTCATTCTCTGAGGACAATAGTCATGTTATCTTTTAGTTTTCATTGCTTTAGTTTCAGTTTTGCTAGACTTAGCTGAGGCATGTTCCAACACTTCTAGTTAGTTACACTACAAGAAAAATAGCTTCTAACGAAGGGAATTCTGGTCCTTAAAGGTCTATTTCCCGTCCTTAAAGGTAAGTAAGGACCAAACTAATCTGGTCGCTACCCATCCTAATAGGCTTCTTCGCTAAAAGTCAATTGCAACAAGGCTTTTTAGCCGGTCCTAAAAGTGTTTTGCGACTACCAGAAAATCGGTCTCTAAAATTGTATTCAGGACCATTTTTCTGCTCCTATAAAGATTAACCAGGTTAGCTCTTTTGGTCCCAATATGCTTTTAGCGACCAA
Organism: Solanum stenotomum; assembly: GCF_019186545.1. NCBI lineage: Eukaryota > Viridiplantae > Streptophyta > Magnoliopsida > Solanales > Solanaceae > Solanum > Solanum stenotomum. The sequence continues at coordinate 30,548,642 of NC_064283.1, forward strand.
TTTCTACTGGTCATAGAAAAATAGTCCCTATATTGCATTTTTTATGGACCATAAATATGGTGCCTAACTAAATGCATATTTTGTTTTGACCAATTCTTAAAAATAGTATCAATACATTATAGAAAATGAAATACATATAAAAATATAGAAAGATAACTTTGCATATATTATAAAAAAAATGTATTACATCCCAATCGACATAACCCATGACAAAAAAGTCATATTTGTTTACACAGTGCAATTCTAGCAGCCCTAGCATGTATTGTGATGCTTTTCCTAAAACTCTTGGTAAATGATAATCAAATTTGTAGAGCATGTACGAGTTCTTTAAAACTTATATCTTCAAACATCCAAACCTGTATAAAATATAACATACATTAACCATAGAAAAATATGAAGATAAACCAAAAAATGATTAAATATTTTTTTACTCACCTGAGCAAAGAACTCTAAATTCTTCATGTATAGATTTTCACCACCAAGAACAACAAGTATTTTATCATCGAGCAAAAAGAGAGGTTCTACATTGAAACAGAGATGAGAGAACTGTGAGTGTAGAGAGTCCATGAGCATAACCAAATTTCATTAAACTAAAGAGAAGAAATTAAAATCCACTGCTCATATTAACAGTTATGGCAGTAAAGAGAAGATGGCTGATAGAATGAGTAATGAAGTGTGAAACTCATCCTTCCAATGGACAAAGTAGAGAGTTATGAACTTTATTTGACTTTTGGAAAATAATACATTAGATGTTCTCTTAGCCTCTATTTTTTGTTTCCCCACCCATGGAAACACATGGAACTGCTTGGGAAGCAAAACCATACAGGATATATCCATCTCAGTTCATGTCCACACATTTAAGAGATCCCCCCTTAATTCCAAGTTGATTGTATATCTAGGATATTCCAAACTATGCCAGAGTTCTTTTTCTTTACAACCATCAGCTTTTGCACACCTCAAATATTTTCAATGGATACCCGCAAACGATAGGTTTCAGGTAGCTATGTCTTTGTTTAGATCTGAACCTAAAAGGGTTCTCAATCTAATTCATTAACCACTAGCCATAACCTTTGGTTCTGTGAGGTTACTGCAGATTTCTTCTAAGAATATTATTTGTTCAACTTTCACACATTCCAATAATTCAAATACATCTACAATGCAACTTTAAACTTCAATAATGTGAGACTTCCCCCCATCAAACAAACTGTTTATCTATTACTTAAATATTTCCTTCAAACACTATATAATATGAAGAAGAAAAAAAACTCCCTCCAATGTCCAACCATATAATATGAAAGGAAATTTATGAGTATAAGATATGCAGACTAAAAGACTTAGCACCCTATAATTAATCAATTATAGTATCTTACCTTATCGATAAGCTTCCCTTGGAAACCACCAACAACCACCAACTCTAACATATATAGTGCTGATCTGCTATGAGAAATTTATTTTGAGACATTGATTCAGGGTACTTATGCACAAACAAGTATGTTAATTTCAGATTGGAAAAATTCAACTAATCATATAAATGAGATACAAAAAGCATTGCTAACTGTAGTGGGTATCAATGGCCTAAAAATATTTAGTACCTAGATTTGGAATAAATAACCTACACAGAGACGATGCAAAATGGACCACAAAATTCATCCCTCCTGTCCTTCGTCTAGGTCAGGTTCTAGAAGAATAAGAAAATAAAAGAGAACAATGTAGAAATCCCTAATACAAGGTTAAGACGTAGATCAACATGTGGTTAGTCCTAATAATTCATGCCTAATGATGCATAAGCTAGCGATAAAAGCACTGCTAGCTCGCTACAAGTCCATAACTGACCAATCTACCATTAATAGTCACACATCATTATCTGAATAGAGACGGTTTACTAGAAAGCAATTTGGGCAGGTATAAAACATTTTAACTATCCTATTATTACTATATAGAAACAGAAACGAAACCTATGAATGAGAAGTCAAGAAATGTCAATAGCGATGATGGAGTAAAAATGATGCAGCAAGAACAAAAATTACCACAGAGACTTGAAAGAGATGCCTCACCACAATCTAGAAAAAAAAAAGAAATAGGAGAGTTAAAGTTGGGCAACCCCATGAGGGATATCAACGTCCAGAAGCTTGTCCTCAACATCTCCCTCGGTGAGAGTGGAGATCGACTCACTAGAGCAGCAAAAGTCTTAGAGCAACTTAGCAGCCAATCCCCTGTTTTCTCTAAGACAAGGTACATTATGCAGTCCTTTGGAATCAGGCGTAATGAAAAGATAGCTTGATGTGTGACTGTTAGAGGGGAGAAAACTATGCAGCTTATTGAGAGGGGATTGAAAGTTAAGGAATACGAGTTGTTGAGAAGGAACTTCAGTGAGACCGGCTACTTTGGGTTTGGTATTCAGGAGAACATTGATCTTGGAATTAAATATGATCCTTCAACTGGTATTTATGGAATGGATTTCTATGTTGTATTGGAGCACCCTGGCTACCGTGTTGCCCGTCGTCGCAGTTGCAAGTCTCGAGTAGGGATTCAACACAGGGTCACTAAAGAGGATTTAATGAAGTGGTTCCAGGTCAAACATGAAGGTGTTATCCTTAACAAGTCCTCAAACATTCAGTGATAAGCTGAGTGCCAACTTTTGGATCTACTTGTAACCTGGCAAGTTTATTTTTATGTATTTTTGTAGACAGCCATCGATATTACTATGAAAGGAATGTTTTGGAGAGATTCTGGCAGGCAAATCAGTAAGTTTTACATCTCATTTTGGCAATCAGATGAATTCAAATCTTTGTTATGGTAAAAAAAAAGTTGGAATTCTTTTTAAGCTTGACACAAAATTAATTAAATCGATAAATTTTTCATTAAACACTACAAAAAATGAAACAAAAATTTCACATGGTTGTATTTCATTGTTAGAAATAATGATCAAATGTAACATGTAAAATTCAAGCTATAGTAGGAAAAGATATCAGGGAAGTGGCGTGCACTAAGGGATACAAGCTTCACACAATAGACTTGTGTAAGATTCTATAAGTTTTGATATATTTCCCTCAAACCTCCTTTGAAGCTCAAGTGCATTGTTAACCATGAATTACAAAGCTATTAGAGCTCACTAACAAGCTTCGAGATCACATCATTTTAATTTATAACAAATTACGACGTCTGAAACATTAAGAGAATGCAGATAATTGTTGAAACGACATGATAACAACATAAACATTTATAACTTGGTTACTACTTCTCACATGTATTACATTTACCTCTCTATTAATATGATAAAACTCTATAACTTTATCTTACAAGCTAGAAATGCTTACATGAAAATACTCTTAAAAGAATAATGATTCTTGAGTAAGATGTTGAATCCAACCAAAGAGACACGAGTTGTATCCCTAAAAATAGAAAGAAAAAAAATAAAACTTCACATGAAAGTAAGATACATATATAATATTCTTCCATTAAAGTTTATATATGGTATCAAGTTCCACATATCCATAGACAAAGCAAGGAATTATACTATGTTAATGGATAAACATTCAATAACATTCAAATAAACAAATATAACATTCTGAAAATCATTCAAAGAGCAATAATGCATGCTGAAAGTGTTTATTTTTAATGACAACATAGAGAGGAACCTGAAGGTCAAAGAGGACATATAAGATCTAACTTTAGCCAAAGTGAAGAATACCATTGTGAACTATATTTAGAACCTAGTCTTATTTTTACTACTAAACAGAAAATGGTAAAAATACTATCCAACAAATACATTTGATTCCCTTTTCATATTTATGGGGTCTCCCTAATATAAGCTAATCATAAATGTCTTCTTTAAAATTTGAGCTGAAAGCCAAAGGTTTGCACAAGAATGTTTAACTTTATGTCAGGAATTTGATATTCAAACTATCATGGTCTCAATGTTAAATCCAGAATCATGTACAAGTTTTAGGCACTTAGCAAGCTTTGAGGTGAGAAGTAGACAACATAACTTGACAATAAAGAATATCCCAAAAGAAAACATTCAGTCTGTATGCTAAAATACAAGCACTTATGTTTCAAAATGAGGACATTCAAGAAAAAAGAAAAGAAACATAACTTCTCAAGTTCAACAGTCAGAAATCCAAAATCAAAAAATGAGAAATGGAAAAAATAAGATTAATATAACAGAAAAAGAAGCAAGAAATGATGAAGCCCAAAATTGTTACCTTAACTGCTAGGATGAGGTAAGGCAGGGCTTACTACTAGAGTAAAATCATAGCAAAACTGCCGTACTGGAATCGAATAAAAAAATCATATATTCAAAAAAAAATTCAACAATTGCAATGTAAATATAAGAAAATCACACTAATGTATTGAATCTACATTAAAAAATAGCAGTACATTGCTCCATTAACGATGACCCCAAACATAATTAAAAATACCAGTGAATCAGATTTCTAGGAATATTCATACCAAAATTTATATTCTCACTCACAACCAACGAATCTGGTTTTTCAAAATGTATTAAAACACTTACCACCATGATTTCTTCCTTAGATACCAGAAACGATTTCACTGTAAACGAAGAATGGGCTTGGTGAGTGACATTCCAATTCTTGAGAAATAGAAAGAGGACAAAGAGAAGAGCTTGCAAAATAAACCAAAATTTCATACTGGCAAACAAATAGCATACAAAAAAAGAACAAAATCATAGAATTGGACCTTTGTAAGTACCTGTAGATGGGTTCTTTGTGGGTCGAGCCCTAATGAGAATAATCTGCTACTAGAATGACAAATCCACCAAACATTGGGCAATGCCAACGAGATCATCAAGCCGGCTGAGTAGTCTAGTTCTCAAGTTTCATGGGTTTGAGAAGGCTAAGTCTGAAGCTTAGGGTTTGGGATATAATAGATTGGGGATCTTAGTTGAGAGAGATGAAAGAATACTTTTTTTTACCTTACTGAATTTTATTGTGTTTTAAATTTTCTTTACTATTTTATTTAAAGAGGAAAGTGGAGTGGTGCTGATCTGTCAAATTATTAAGATCATTAGGGACTAGATAATGATTATTTTATGGACTAGATTTCCTCCCTTCGCTAACATAACAACTAAAATTCAGATATAGGGACCAAAAATAAATATCGTCTCTAAATATATGCTTTTAGAGACCAGATTCTTAACTCATCCCAAAATGTTGGTCCTTAAAAGGCCTTTTTCTTGTAGTGTTATAGGCTATTTTCAGACATAGTTAGATTCAGCTTAGTATTTGAATTTAATATTTCTTTTTGTATTAAAACTCTCAGATTTGATATATTCAGTTTAGTATATGGGTATTCCCCATCACTTTCATTTCTTGATTTAGCTTCTGCTTCAGTTATTATTATTTTTAGTATGCTCATGTCATGCCAAGAGGGTTAGCTTGGAGTCACTTGTGATCCTAGGTCCCGTGTCCGCATCTCGGGGTAGCTCGGGGCGTGGAAAATTCAGACATATATATATATGTATATATATTTTTTATTATATATGATTAAATTCCAAACTAGCTATCTAAATCAGTATACATAGTTATTTACGTAGCCTAATCTTAATGTCTAGCTCAATTGATTAAAATATGAGTTCTTGGACTAGGAGTTGATTTCCATTGGAAGCTTTAACATTGCAAACTAGTTCCCCAACTATACTCTCTACATACCTGCTTCTTTTTTCGAAAATCCTCAAGTTCCTCTCTATCAAAATGACATTAATTGCTTCATTGAAAACCATTCTAAAAAGCTTGACAGTGTGTGATCTCCCTTTTCGATTATGAGTTGCCCAATCTAAATGTAGTTCCCAGGTTTTAGAAGTAACCATTGGTCTTCTAATCCATTGCATGAGTCTTGCCGATATGTTAAGATTATAACTGCATGAGAAGAGTAAATGATCTCTACTTTCACCGGTGATTCTATAAAGGCCGCATTTTGGCTCCATGTTTATTCTCTATTTGATTAATATGTCAATTGTTAGCATCCTCCCATGAAAGTGTAACCATGTGGTAACTAAGATTTTGGCTTTGCATCATTCTAGAACATTATGCATTTCCACCTTACTGTTTCAATTATGTTAAGTAGTTGAAAATATATTAGGCCAATCATGCTTATGCCTCGTCTTCTGGCTACTGGGCTGTCTTTGAGTATCCATCCGTCCTAACATTGTCAATTTTTTGCCTCACATTCCTAAATTCTCTGTTATTCAAAATTTTGAGTAGGGACTTTAGTTCTCTCAGCTTAAGTCATACATTCTTCATACTCCATTGGTATCTTTGTTGTCTCTACACTTAATTGACTACAGGGAAAAGTTATTCATGATCAACTTAAACATTGAACAATTTGAAATTAGTCTTGTATATCAGGGGTGCTGCGAGTAATATAAGAACCATAGGGTGGTGGTGATGAGAGATCACTGGAAATTCAGTCCTCCTTAGCAATGAGTGAGCTCATTAGTAATTTTTTATCGATTTTATTACCGAATTGTTAATTGAGTTATGCTTATATGAAACAAACAAGACTGATTATTTATACCATTTCTCAAAAGGGTGTTTATTTCATTATATTTTATTATTATTATTATAAACATCTGTGGTTAATTGCTATTACTGATTGAGCTAGCGAGTCACTCTCTACTATATTTTATTACAGAGATCACAAGTGACGTCGGTGATGCTTTCTTTAGCTAGAGTGCACGAGTTGACAAATTTTTGGTTAGTGGAAATTTCTTTGCGCAGGCAAGAAGTTATTTATTTGATATCGTTCTTTTCTATTTAACTCTTATAGTCGCTTCATTAGTCAATTCACTATTGTCATGTGTATTCGTTTGTTATTAACGACTTGTGACTAGTATTAGACTTCTTTTCGTATTTTGAGATGAATTCAGTATTATTATATTTTGAATAGAATGTTGATGATTATTATGACTTGTTTTTGGCGATATTGGATGGATATGTAATTGATTTCTAAGACAGGAATATTTTTAGACAAGCCCCAAAAAGGGAAAATTCTGCCCAATTTTATATAAATTATTGTCAAGGCTTGCTTTGAATCCTACTCCTTAGTATCGGTTACGGTCCTAAATTGGATAGTCACACAAGTAATTTAGCTAGTGAATGCATATCACCATGGACACAAGAAGATCATTCGCAACTAGTAATCTTATTGAAATTATTAAAGTTTCTTGTAATTTAATTAGATATTATGATAATGTAGTTCTGCTTAAACATATGTTAGAATGATTGAACTGAATGTTGTGTTTAAATTTAGTTGGTAAGGCTAATGATACTAATTTATAATGATATACTTGTGTTGTTACAACATGTTAATATTTTTTATTGGCAATATATATTTTTTTGCTTTGATTATAAAGTCTACAAGTTAATTAGTAGAAAATATCTTAAACTTTCATATTTTCCACATATGTAGTAAATGAAATATACTAACGAATTGCAGAGAGTTTTGATTGCAATTTTTTTTATGTTTTAATAATAATAATTGTAACTTTTGTTGTAGAGGTTTTGACTATTGGTATTTTTGAAGAGTAATTTTTTTTAACTGATTTAATCATCAATTTGTTGGGATTAAATTAATTACCATAAATTAACTATTGTGGTTTAGTGCTCACTACAAATTTGTAATATCTTTTTTTAGTGCTTGATGAAAATTTGTGTTCTCTATCGTATTTTATTGTAATACAACTTAGAAGTGAGCATCTGACTTTTTTTAGCTATAATCACTCCAATAAATTTTACATTTGTATGACAAGTATTTAAAAATTTGTTGAGACTCTTGATAGTTTTGGTAGCTTTGTTTGCAATTTTTTTTTATTCAGACTATCTTAATGGTGTTTAGACCATCTTTTTTACTATGTGATGTAGTCTATATTGTTTGTCTGGAGTATGGTCTAATGAATAATTTCTCTAATTTTTTTGTTTAGTTAAAAATGTGTTTATAATTAATGATTATATAATTGTTGTCACGACCCGATTTATCAAGTCATGATGGCACCTACTATAACCCACCAGCAGGTAAGCCAACCCGGAACAACAAGTAATGGGTCTGAGGGTAGAAATTAAACAAGAGTAGGCAAATAACAATATAAACAGGCGGACGCAAACCAAAAACATATATACAAATAAAGATCCCTCCCAGAACCTGGAAGTCACTAGTACAGAGCTACTACAAAATGAGTACAAGTCCTAAAACCGGACAACAGAGACTGGACTGTCTCGATAGGAAAAAGACAAGTCTATATATACAGATGGAGACTGAAATAGTACAAAACGTCGTGTGCTCACCCCCGTCTCCAGATAAGTCTACTCCAAGCTAGATCAACGCTGGCTACTAGTGCTCGGACCTGCATCACAAAATAGATGCAGAGCGTAGCATGAGTACCAAAACAACAGGTACCCAGTAGGCATCATCGGCCGACTGAGCAAGATAAGCAAAAGTAAACTGAAATGCAAATAAAGGGTCACATCAAGTGCAAAGAGTAGTAAATGGGGGGTATGTACACGAGCGTACAGGCAACAAAGACAAGCAATCTAACTAACTCCGCCGGGCTCCCATAAACCCGACGGGTACGCTCGTGCACAATAAAAGAAACCACCTGCACGGACCCCCATAAGCCCGGCAGATGGACTGACAGTTGAAGTAAAATAATGGAGCTAGAAGGTCTATCACAATATTACCAATTTCCGGACTTGTAACTGAACCATTCCCAATCATATTCCAAGATCTCATTACGTCCCGGACTTTAACCGGAATCTCTCCAACCTCCAAAACCTCAACCTGCAGATGAGAGTAATCAAGACTAAACTGAAGCTTTAGTGAGGAATTGGGAATACACCACGTGCAAGCTGGACCACGGACTCGAACCGGGTACTATAGCTAATGAGTCAACCTATATGGGCTGGACCACGGACTCGAACCGGGTGCTGTAGCCAAAGGTCGGGCACGGGTGGGCTGGACCACGGACTCGAACCGGGTGCTGTAGCCAAAATCAGATCACAGGTAAGCTGGACCACGGACTCGAACCGGGTACTGTAGCTAAGCCTGGACATAAATGAGCTGGACCACGGACTCTAACCGGGTACTGTAGCTGAAACCAGATCACAGGTAAGCTGGACCACGGACTCGAACCGGGTACTGTAGCTAAGCCTGGACATAAATGAGCTGGACCACGGACTCTAACCGGGTACTGTAGCTGAAACCAGATCACAGGTAAGCTGGACCACGGACTCGAACCGGGTACTGTAGCTAAGCCTGGACATAAATGAGCTGGACCACGGACTCTAACCGGGTACTGTAGCTGAAACCAGATCACAGGTAAGCTGGACCACGGACTCGAACCGGGTACTGTAGCTAAGCCTGGACATAAATGAGCTGGACCACGGACTCTAACCGGGTACTGTAGCTGAAACCAGATCACAGGTAAGCTGGACCACGGACTCGAACCGGGTACTGTAGCTAAGCCTGGACATAAATGAGCTGGACCACGGACTCTAACCGGGTACTGTAGCTGAAACCAGATCACAGGTAAGCTGGACCACGGACTCGAACCGGGTACTGTAGCTAAGCCTGGACATAAATGAGCTGGACCACGGACTCTAACCGGGTACTGTAGCTGAAACCAGATCACAGGTAAGCTGGACCACGGACTCGAACCGGGTACTGTAGCTAAACCTGGACATAAATGAGCTGGACCACGGACTCTAACCGGGTACTGTAGCTGAAACCAGATCACAGGTAAGCTGGACCACGGACTCGAACCGGGTACTGTAGCTAAGCCTGGAAAAAGTAAGCTGGACCACGGACTCTAACCGGGTACTGTAGCTAAGAATCAATATCCAACCATCCGTCGCGGGAAATATCACCAAACCGATTACCATAAATAATCCTTTTAGTCCGACCCTCATATACCCCAAATCGCCGAGGAAGTATCCAATAATGAGTAAGCTAGACCACGGACTTTAACCGGGTATTTGTAGCCGATATAAAAGCAGGGCATTATGGATACAAGGTCATAAGCTGAGTTACCGACTATCAGACTCAAGTCTGCTATATCAGTCTACAAGGAGCTAACCGTCCGAAACGACGTCGGAAAAAGTTCTACTGCCCAACGACATCCGAAATCTCGCAAGTCTATGGCAACACTAGTCTAAGCCTAGACTAAGGCCAAACATACTTCAAATCAATATTATCATATACACCACCAGATATGGCTATTCAATAATATCAAGAGACATGCTGTCATAATCCAACACTTTCCCGAAATAAGGTCTAAGGCAGGAATTATAGAAATTTAGCATGCTCGACACCCGAACCCCTCCATACTCAAGCAAATCAATAAACAATTGCCTAAACATGCTCAATCTCACGAGAGAAAACCATAGCCTACCTGAAAGCCGATCACGCGTGCTCCAACTCACGGTACCGGATCTTTTCCTCTCCGAACGGTCTCCAAATGCTTCCCCACTAACAAAAGGTTAATCACCTCGTCATTACGAATATATTGACACTAAAATTATATTTTTCGGAGACGGACCCAAAATCGGGTCTAAAACGGGATTGTGGGGCCCACACTTAGAATCTCAAAATCGAATCCGTGGAAACGTCCCAACTACCTTACTAAACTAATATCCCAAAATTTTAGCACAAACAGATGCCCACAACACCGCAAATCAGCCACAATAATTAAAAAGGACAGCCCTTTCATCATCAATTTCCGGAAAAACGAGACCCTTTCAACCCAAACAGATTATACCACGACGATCCTTGCGAAAAACTCTACAAGTTAGCCACAAGAATGACTCAAAACGGACTTACGATGATCAAGATCTCACATTTCAAAAATTCAACAACAAAACATCCGAAAATCACACTGGCAGTGGCTAAAAATTGATTTCTTACCTCAACGAAGCCTCCCCTCGCGTTTTCGAGATCACCGCTAGATTCCCCTCGAAATTCTCTTGAAGTTTGCCTTTTGAATCACTTAATTTGGATTAAAAATGAAGGAGCAATCTCAATTTGAAGTTGAACAAAAATTTGGACGAAATTCGTTCTTAAAAATCTGGAAATTTCCACCTCTGCCACGTGTCGTCACGTGGCTCTGCCACGTCACCGCCGCGTCAAAATTTTACAACCCTCCAAACTTAAATTTCGATGTTTCGGACTCGTTCGGAGTCGGAAAAATACAAACCTTATATGGAATCTGATTGGAAACGATATTTCGGACTCAACGGTGAAGGCGGAATTTCCATTTGGAGCTCGCTTCGACGAAAAGTGGGTCCCACACCCAGTATCATTTGAACCAGATTCCACAATTGCTATCTAAAGCCTCGGGAAGTGAACAAAAGGTCGTTCTAGACCAAAATCAATATTCCGAAGCTAACCTAGCTGTCAGAATTTTCATCTGAGCACGACTTCCAAGAAGGTTGACCAAAGTCAACTTTTCAAGTCATTACAATTGTAACCAAGAATTTTTTTTGTAGCCAATAATTGCACCATTCAACTATGAAATTTAGGTCGTAGCCATTCAAACATATATAATTTTTTTGACAAACTTTCATTGTGACTAAATTGTAGGTAAATAGAGACAACAATACAAGTGTCACTAATTGTTTTAACTAATATTGACGAAAACTAATGTCACAATTAAATACAAAAAAAATTGTCGCTAAAGTATACCATGATTAACTACAAATTATACTTTGTATCTACTCTATCAATATATATTTTTACGGCAAAGTTTATCATATAAAAAATTTAACAAATTTTAGGACAAAAAATGATTCGTCACTATTGTGTCAATATATTTTGTGCGACAAAAGGTTTTTGTATCCAAAAATTAGCTAATTTTAGGACAAAAATGATTCGTCACTAATGCATCAATATATTTTTGCAACAAAAGTTTTTCGTATTCAAAATTTAATTGATTTTAGGACAAAAATAATTTGTCACTAATGTATAAATATATTTTTTTGTTGACAAATTTCTTTTGTATCCAAAATTTAATTAATTTTAGGATAAAAATGATTCATCACTAATGCATCAATATATTTTTGCGATAAAAGTGTTTCATAATCAAAATTTAACATATTTTAGGACAAAAATGGTTTGTCACTAAAGTATCAATATATGTTTTTGTGACAAAAAATTTTTGTATCCAAAATTTAACAAATTTTAGGACAAAAGATAATTCTTCACTAATGAATCAATATATTTTCGAGACAAAAGTTTTTCGTATTCAAAATTTAACTAATTTTAGGACAAAAATGATTTGTCACTAATGTATCAATATATTTTTTTGTGACAAAAGTTTTTTGTATCTAAAATTTAATTATATTTTGGATAAAAAATGGTTCGTCACTAATTGGAAACATCATTCGTGACAAAATAATGTGTCACTGACAACTCTAAATTTGTGGCTAATAGTATTCAATATTTGGCACCAATCCGTTGTTTTGGTGGGAAACTTTAAAAGACGAAACTTTGCAACGATTTTTTACATTTCGTCACTAAAAGTATGTGTTTCATGTATTTAAGCATGAAATATAATTTTTGTCACTAAAGTGAATAATTAGTAACCTAATAATTTCTTAGCTATATATCACTTTTGTTGTAATTTGTATGGGTTGTGTCCCTTTTCATTTGAACTATTGTAATAGATGGCTATATTGAGACAAGTCTAGACTTCCGCTTGCTTTTATAAAAGACTTCGATTGTAAAGAAAAGTTTTAAAATTTCCACATCATTTCTATGTACTTTATGTTATGATATGCTAAGTGGCTCGTGTTAGGCCTTTCGGGGTCTAGTACGCCATGCTACATCTAGGGTGTATCCCCGAGTCATGATAAACTTGGCATCAGAGAACAAGGTTTAGAATGATTCTAGGATAATGTCTCATAAGCCACGTCTAGTAGAGTGTTGTTCATAGTGTGAAGCAAGCCACATTTATGAATAAGAGGCTATAAGATAATTAGGAAACTACACTTCTTTCATTACTCTTAAGTCGTGCCGTAGAGTTTAACTCTATAAATTCCCTCTCCTAACCTTTCTCTTGTGTCTTCAGGATATTAATACGCGAAGGACTATGGAAGAAGAATGGGGGGAGACAATGTGAATGAAGGAGCACCTCCTCAAAATTATATGCTTAAGAGGGAGAATAATTTTAAGCAACAGAAAATAATTAAATTGTTAGAGAAAATAAAGACAATAATGTTAAATTTTATGTAGTTTTTCTTTGGACTTAACAGAAAATATAATGATGGTGAACTTTATTATTTATGTAGGATTCAGTTAAGTTTAACACTTTATTTTTGATAAATCTATTGGATTTAATATAAGGATCAAAATGAATACATTTTACCATACATTAAGTAAGGATCATTTCAATCATCAAGTGAAATATAATAAGAATGAAATAAAAAGTTACCAATACATTAAGGACCCATTTTGATCATTTTCTCATGAAGATGTGTGTCAAGTGTGTATTTTATCATAAGACACACGACTGATCATGATGTTTTAGAATAAAATTAATTTCACTTTAATATAAATCACAAAGGTCATAGGACTCCCATTTTCTCTATACACATAAGCCAACAAGAGTTGGACTAACACATCATATATAAATTGTACCAAAAGTAAAGTGAATTATACAAATAGGGTAAATTTGGTAATTTGACTCGTTACTTTTTTTTTTTACTTTTTTATTATATTATTGTTATTATAGCTCACAAATTTGTACCATCTGCTATGTCGCAGGTACCTTTAGGTAGAGCTTTGATGATTCCCCTTCCGCTATGACTTTCATTCTTACAAATACACCTAGTTATATACTTTACATGTAACGTACGTGTCTTTGGCTTCTAACCCAGAGCTTCATCTACTCAAAGTTCTCTTCATCTTCCATTAACAAAAAGTGTTGCTACAATTTAAGATATTTCTTCTCCCTTTGTTCATCTCTATTCAATTTTCTTTGTGATCAAAGGGGAAAATAGAAATGACAGTTCTTATCTTCAATTTATACCTCTGATTTTATTTCTGACAAAACGGAAAAATAAAAATGAGAATTTCTATTCATGCAACAGACAAATTTAGTTTTAAATGGGTAAAATTTGATTTTCCCATTCAAATTTTCTTTGTGACCAAATGGGTAAATCAAAATGGAAGTTTCTATCTTCATTTTTTTTTTCAAATTTTGTTTGTTAGCAAAGGGAAAAATCAAAATGGTATTTCTATGCATGTAATAGACAAATTCAGTTTCTTTGTTGCTTTCACTTAATGTTGAATTTGTAATTATAATATATATTTGGTGGATGGATCTTTAATGTTGTAAGCGGGAATGTAGTCTATTGAAAATTTTAATTCTAATTCTTTGTCTATTAACCGATTTTTTGTGGAAATTTTGAGCTTGCATGCTTCCAATGGGGATTAAGATCCCTCAAATTGTGGGGACTAATAAAATTCAAAGTTACAAGACTAGATTCTAGAACCTGATTAATTTAGTTTGATCACCGTAATACTACTTTTTGAAATAGAGCTTGTATAGTTAGTTTTCTAAAAATAATCTCCGGTTCTTATTCTCATTATTTAAAATACTTAAGGTATAATTATGTTGATTAATGCAAAATACCAAATAAGCATTCTATTTGGCGTACCTTTTCGAAAAGTCATGTTATATCAGTGATTTGTACAATTATTCTTGCCGCTATTATTGATAAAGTATTTTCTTAAGGATATATTTTGGGGCTTAACATTGCTTTTTCATCCTAACAATGTAATCTTTTTTCTACCAATCTTTTAGTTTTTTGAACTTGCATATCTTCTTTCAATTTTGATCCTACAAACTGGTGAATTTTCCTTGTAATTCTGATGATCCGTAGAAATATGTGTAACACCCCGACTTTTCAAAACGTATAAATTGACTCGTATCTTCGTGAAAAGACCACGAAGGTGGGTAATAAATTAATAATAATGTTTTATGTGATATTTTAAGTGTTTAGGTGTTGTATCTCAAGTTTTGAAGTTAGCAAGTGGCAAAATAAAAGTTGGCGAAAGTTACAGTAAATTTCTTTTTAAAGATTTGTCTGAAATTTGGGTCAAATATCTCGGACGTTTTCTCCCAACCTATTAAGAGTTATGGTCCCCACGACCTATGAAATCGAAGTTCTATGAGTCTAGTTTCCAACGTATCAACCCGTTCGTTCATACGACTTCAGAATGGAGAGATATTCGTATTTTCGCAAGACTGCGCAAGCAGGCAGGTGAGGTGGGTCCCCTAGGTCGGTGGAACTTTATATATTTCATCTTCTTCGATTTTTCGTCATTTTCCTTAGTGAAGAACCAGAAAAATCACAAAACCTACAAAACCCACTTCTAGGGCAAGCCAAGTTACTGATTTTCATGATTAAGTCCTTGACAAAAGTTGTTCTACGCATTTAGCTCGTCAACATGGTATGATTTGTTTTATCGATTTCCTAGCATATCATACTTTGGTGTGTGTACAGCAGGGGTTTGGGCATATTTTAAAGTTTTGAGGTGTATTACCAACTTATAATCAAGGTAAGACCCTGCTTTCATCGACTCTAGATTTGATAAGTCACAAATAGCAATTTGCGATGGAAATACATATCTTTTATCGGATTTTCTTTGTATCTTCTATTCTTTTGTGTTGATTATGATCTTGTCTTGTTGTAGTATCAAGGGGGGTTGTGATTAAAGTTATTAGGAAATGTGAATTCAGCGAAAATGGTATGTTAAGGCTATTCCCTACTTACGGCATGTTTCCTTAAACCTTAGAAGCAATGTATTAGAGTTGTTATCCTTGATATACTTGTAGCCGTGATTGTTGATTGTTGGCTGCTCGAGTTGATATAATCCTCCCTTGTCGAGATTTTTATTCAGTTAGTAGCGTCCCTATGTTGGACACGCCTTAGAGGCTATTTGTATAGGTTCCTTATAACTAAATTGCTCGCTTTTAGTGATTGGATTGTTATTGTTGCCCTTGGGGCAATTGTGGCTAGTTGCAAGAATGTGATATATGCCTAAAAGGGCTATGTTCTTCCTACAGGGCTATATGGATGCCTAAAAAGGGCTATGAGTTGCCTACGAAGCTATATTGATTCCTAGAAGGGCTATGAGTTGCCTACAGGGCTGTATTGACGCCTAAGAAGGCTATGTGCTTCCTATAGGTCCATGTTGCTACCTAAGAGGGCTATGAGTTGTCTATAAGCTATGTTGATGCCTAAGAGAACTATGTGTTGCCTACGGAACTATATTAATGCCTAAGAGGGCTATATGATTTCCTACGGGACTAGGGGACTACCAATAGGGGTATATAGGTTGATTGGCACCTTCCGGGCTTATGGGGGCCTGAGTAAGTGGTCTTGTGAGCTATTTGTACCTGCCGAGCATATGGGGGCTTGGTTAGGTTGTTGTTTTATTATTTTTGGTAAGTTTAGATTTAGGAGCAGGTCAGTACACTTATCTTATCGTTGATTTATTTATCAGATTATTCCAGTATATCAGGATACCTCATCATAGTCTATTGCCTTTCATACTCTGTACATTATTTTGTACTGACGCCCCATTGCCTTGGGGGCGCTGCATTCATTCATGCAGGTCCTGATAGATGATTGAGTAGACCTCCTCAGCAGCAGGATTGACTTTTATCCGATTGGCTAGCCCCTTTCCTCCGGAGCGACCAGAGTTGGAAGGTTTGTTACCTTTTATTGTATATATCTTTATGGGTAGGCTGGGCCCTGTCCCGCTAATCTTTACTACTCTTAGTGGCTTGCAGACTAGTGTGTGGGGTGTATAGCTACGTTATGGCCATACTGACCTATGTTGTTGGTTTGCTGAAGCTTGTGAGCTATTTGATGTATTGTATTGATATATACTTACTTTTAGTTTTGGTATAGATATCATGGTGACCTCGACGGCCCAATCAGGACTTCTGTGCTAGTTGGCTATTTATTTATATGATCTCCTGGGAGTAGCTGTTTCTTTTATACATCAGTTGACAGGGGTCTTGCCGGCCGAGGGCTTAGTTTTAAGCCGAGATATACTTGTTTGTTTTCTTGATTGCGTGTGGCTGCCATGCGCTAGTAGCAAATGGTTCAGCAGGGTCGGCTCGAGCCTGAGTTTTGGTATTAGGAGCCAGTTGTGCCCCTCGAGTTTAGGGCGCGACAATATGATACAAAGATAATGATTTATTATGTTGTGCTCTTACTAATAAAACTAACTAGATGCAGGGTATCAAAGAAACTTGAAGTGATGGTGATTTATCATTAAGAACTAGGTGGATTGTTATGTTGTTTCTAATCATTTTAATGTTTTAAATTTACAGGTAAAGCAATTTGTCACTTTCTTTTTAGTTATCTTATACAACTTCTGCTTTAATTACATGGGTTCAATTCATTTATTTTCTGTCAACATTTATATTTTATTAGTTTTTACATTATATCTTTACTAGATTGTTAAAGAACATTTCTTAATGACCTCTTTATAGGTTCGTTATATTGAGAATATGATGGTATTTTAGCATTTATAATGCAAGATTTTATGCTGCCAATTGTGTTTTATATTTGTTTGTCTAATTAAGAAATTTTTTGTTGCTAGCTAGAAAGGAATAGCTGCTTTCTTCAGCTTTTGGTTATGTGATTTCCCCCTTTATTGTGATATATAAAATCCACATATATGTTATTGAGTTTAAAAATACATTATTCTTTTGATTGTTAATTTATGTTGGAAGAATTTTTTTTATAGGTCATATTGTACTTAGAAACCTTGGGTCAAGAACAACTAGGTGCCAAAGAAATTTTCGTAGTTCCAATCTGCTAGAGAATTGGGAAATGTTCGCTCTGCCATCAAGTGGGGCACTAATTTTTGTTTGAAAGCCAGTGACAAATGCAATTGTCTCAACATCCATGGGTAATTAAGTTAGTCTATATTCAGTGTACAAAGCATCCCGCATTTACACATATGAAGGGATGTGATATAGACAATCTATCCTAACACAAGCTTATAGGTCATGTAGGTCATAATTTCTCCAGATATATAGTTATTGAATGTTCAAAAATTAAAATTGTGCATTGTTTTTTTAAGGTTGGGGATCCACTGAATGATCATGAATGTTGGACTAGGCCAGAGAACATGAAAGCATGAAGAAATATGCTAATGATAGACCATTATGCTAGAATGATAATCAAGAATATTCATCATACTTAAACTAAAATGATACATGAAATGATTAAATAACATATTGTGGACACCCTTAACACAACAAGCTATTGTAGCCCAGTGGTTCCACCTCCTTGAAATGAGATACTGCTCATGTGTTCAAATCTTACTAATTCTACTTTTCGTAAACAATTTTTATTGTGCTATTTCTGAACACCCTTTGTGAATTCCTTATATGTGTGAATTCTGATCCAATCTATTTTTACTCAATCCAATCAAATCCACCCTTTTGTCACCCCTAAGGAGAAGTTAACGCTCAACATTTACAATTAAATGTCATTTAAATTAGTCATTCAATGCAAATTAAGAGGTAATGATTCTTAGTCATTTAAACCCTAAGGATTCACCCCTATAAAGGAACCAGACCTTCATGATCGAAAGGACACGTGACATCATCTACTTAACAATTGTTCCACAAGTTATAAAGTAATGTTTCAATATATTCTATTTTTTTTTTGTTATTTTTGCATTGTTCATCAAGTTATACACTACTCCGAAGCCTTTCTAATAAAGGATTTCTTCGAAATCAAGCTTCAAGGTAGTCAAATGTACAATTGCGGCATCTTTAATTAATCAAGTCTGTTCTAGTGGCAGCAATACACTGGGAAATAAGTGGTCAGCATGCAACAGAAAGTGGGATAATTGGTACTCATCTTCTCATCTAATGTTCAGAAATTCTACAGAAAGTGGATAACTGGTACTCATCTTCTCATCTAATGTTCAGAAATTCAGCTGATATATAAAGAGTCAACAAACTAAATCCCAAGGAAGTGCGATAAATTGTCTAGTAAGGGCTTAACATGCAATTTTTTGTTCTTGAAGTTACAATTCCATTAGAAATATACGGTGTATATTATGCCTTCTTCAACTCTATTAGGAGAAAATTTTCCGGCAAAGATGATAGAGATTCCTCATTTTTTTACTCTTTACTTTTTTTCCTTTGCAAATGGTTCACTGACATGGCTCATTATCTAGCCAACAGTAGTAGCGATTAAAGAATCATAGTTCATGTATATAAAGGGCTAAAGTGTTTAACAACACAAAATTTTGTGGAAAAAACCAAGTAAAATAAGAATAATATCTTGAACAATATTTATGTGTTTTGAATTTTTTATTTAGAAAAGAACTATAACAGTTGATGAACTCCTAGATAATGCAAAGAAAAACATGGAATGAAAAAAATGAGGGATAATTCATAATATAGGAAAGTAGGGAACATGCGTGATAGAGAATAATAAAATTATACTATTTTTTTGTATATAATATTCAAGCTGATTTTTAGGGATTTAGATATCTAATTACCTCAATTACTCTTTTCTATACCTCAATTATAACTATTGTTTTTCTTCATATACATTGAAATTACTCCATACTTTTGTTGTAACATGGTATCAGAGCCAAGGTTATAGCTTCAACTGAGTAAGCCCTACCTAGTTGAAGTTGAGTCATCTTCAAAACCAGGTGTCACACCCCAAGGCTAACCCCTGGTCGCGGACAAGGGACCTAGGATCACAAATGACCCCAAGCTAACCCCGCTGGCATATTCATAAGCATAATAAAGATAAACTGAAGCAATACATACTGTGCGGAAGTTGAATCATGTAAGTAATCTGAAATGATCGGGAATACCCATATACTAAATCTAAATATATGAAAACTGTGAGTTTGAGTACAAATGAAAAATTAAACTCTAACACTATAGCTGAATCTAACTATGTCTGAAATAAAGCCTCGACTGACTAGATATAATGGGACATGCCCCAGCTAGATCTAACAAAACTGAAACTAAAGCTAAAAGTGAGAAAATAATCATGTCACTAGTCGTCGAAGAATGAGGACTCACCACTGATGTTGTTGAGCTGAAGATCGGGAACCGATCTATGAGTGATTTCACTACTGAGGACCTGAACCTACATGACGAGAAGATGTAGCGCAGAGTATTCGTCAGTACTTGAAACTAAAAATGAACAATCCTAGTTCTACATTCGACTGAGGCATAATAGGAATGTAACCAATCGATGCCTAGAATGATATCGAACTCTACCATTTCTAACTATACAAGATTTGCTGAGGTGACATTTTGGGAGACTGTGACAGGGAAATTTCTGTATACCGGTCTAGCTATAACTGGGTCACCGACTGGAGTAAAGACTGAGAAAGGTTCTGAGAGATTTTTTGGACTAACACTGAATTTGACTGTCATATTTGGAGTTACAAAGGAAAGAGTAGCCCCTGGATCTAATAATGCTTAAACATCAAGATCAAAGACTCGTAACGTACCAGTGACTACATCAGGAGAAACTTCCTAATCTTGGCGAGCCTGGAGAGCATAAAACCTTTTCTAGCACTAACCACCACCTATACCAGATGAGTTACCCTACTGAGTCGGCCGACCTACTGGTGCTGCTGAAGTTGTAGACTAAGCTCTACCATTGTTTCCTCCTTGACTCTGTTTAGAAAGGCAATCCTTCAACCTCTGTGACCAGACTGGCCACAGCCAAAGCATCCTTCCTTTCCTGTAAGACACTCGCCCGGATGATTCTTACCACACTTTGGACAAGTTGGGAACGTTCTGGTGCCTGAAATACTACCTCGAGACTTAAAGCCTGATACCTTTCCTTTCTGATCACTTCGGAACTTGGAGGATGGAACACTAGCTGATGAAGGTGTTGGAGTCGAAGACTTCTGTTGGAACTGCGAGTGATTTCCACCACTCAATTTCTGTTGGGAATAGTCATAGTTACTTGTCCTAGCTTTCTTATTCTCCTTAGCTTGTTCTCTAAGCTTATCACCCTCAACCTGCTCACAATGTGTCATGAGCCTATAGATATTCATATCTTCAAGTAACATGGCATTCATACACTCTGTTTTCATAAGATCGGAGACCCCATACACGAACTTGTTCATTTGAGCCCTGGAGTCAGCAATTATGTAAGGAGCATATCTGGAGAGTTGGGTGAACTTGAGCGCATACTCTTGGACTGTCATCGAAGCCTGCCTCAAATTCATAAACTCCTGAGCTTTTGCCTCCCTTAACTCTCTTGGGAAAAACCTGTCCAGAAAGGTCTCGCTAAAGCAATCCCAACTGATATGAGCTGCAACTGTACCTCTGTTCTCTTTCCACTGAGTATACCAGATATGAGCTACATCCTTAAGCTAGTAAGATGCCAACTCAACCTGATCATTTTGCAGTTACCTGCATCACTCCAAAGATCTTTTTGACCTCATCAATGAAGCTTTGGGGATCCTTACCAACTTGCAATCCTAAGAACTCAGGAGGATTCTTCCTGACGAAATCACGAACTCTACCTGCAGCTGACCCAACATTAGCATTTGCCGGACTTGGAGCCTGCTGATTGTTCTGGTTGGTTACACTTTGAGCTAACAACTGAATAGCGTTCCAAAATTCAGCATTTGACACTTCCTGATCTGGGACTCGAGGAGTTTCGTTTGCATTCCTGGCATTCGCATTCCTGCCGTAAGCTCTACGAGGTGGCATGATATTAAAGCACATAACGAAGGATTAGAACGAGGAATTCGATCATACTTTACGCATGGTAAGAGTAACAAAGAAATTGAAGTTTTCCTAAATCACTTCGTAGCGTCCTTCTCATTAGATGTGGTGCAGTTCACACCCATGAAAAGGACTCTACTTTGTGCGGCTTTTCAGATATCCTAGGACACTTAAACCTAATTCTCTGATACAAAGTTTGTCATGCCCCAAGGCTACCCCTGGACGCGGACGCGGGACCTAGGATCACGAACAACCCTAAGCTAACCCTACTCGCATAATCATAAGCATAATAAAGATAAATTGACGAAATATATACTGTGCAGAAGCTGAATCATGTAAGTAATCTGAAATGATGCGGAATACCCATATACTAAATCTGAATATATGAAAACTTTGAGTTTGAGTACAAATGAAAAATAAAACTCTAACACTATAGTTGAATCTAACTATGCATGAAATAAAGCCTCTACAAACTAGAAATGTTGGGACATGCCCCAGCTAGATCTGGCAAAACTGAAACTAAAGCTAAAAGTGAGAAAATAATCATGTCACTAGTCCTCGAAGAATGAGGACTCACCATAGATGCTACTGAGCTGAAGATCGGGAATCGATCTATGCGTGATCTGACTGCTGAGGACCTGAACCTACATCACGAGAAGATGTAGCGCAGAGTATGCGTTAGTACTTGAAAGATACTGAGACAGAATAAAACTTAACAATAACATAACTGAATCAAAGGATAAATCTGAGCAATGACATGATATAAGCATGATACAACTGAGAATACTGAACGAAATGTTGAATTCAATTACCATGTTTGTAACATGCTGAGACTGATTACTGAACTATACTAATAATATGGACAATGTAATTAAGTTTGACTGAACTGTAAGGGAGCTATTAATAACCGACATAAAACCACATGAGCAAAATGTGGAGTTTGATGTATACGCCCCATCGAGAGGACCCAATATACCTGGACAAAGGTATAGAGGCATGCTGGCATGATCACTGAAATAATGCCCACAGAGGGGACTTACAACCTACGATGAACATAGTTTGGGGACTTGAGGGTGTCTGACCCTAGTCCACTCGGTATTAAGCTTCTCCCAAGTGATTAAGTAATTTAATACATTTTAACTGAAATACTATAGTATTGGATAGCTCAAATACTAACATGCAAAAATCTGAGAATACAACATTAATAGACTAGTAATGACATATTCGAAACTGAGGAATGTATGTATGAATTATTTGAATTATCTGAAATAGCTGACCTAGCAAATGTAATTCATGAACTAAAGAACTACATAGCTAGGGTTCTGAATTTATGAAGGAAGTTATACTAAAACATGCTAAAAGTCATGATAAACTGATTTGGAACATTAAGAAACTAATTCCTAATAATCTGCTATAATTCTAGAAACCCTATGTCTAGTTGATAATAAGGGAATCAAGAATCTGACTGGAATCTAGGGACCTAATGGGTGAAAGGAACCCACTAGTGAAATCCCATATACCTGGTGACGAATTCCATGGAGAAATCTTTCGATTTCAAGGCTAGAACTAATTGAACCTTGCTGCCTGTTGAACTAGAGTTCGGTCAACACTTTCTTCTCTCTACGCTCTAAGTTTCTATGTTTTGATGTATGATTTGACTTAGGTAAGTTCTAGTTATGTTTCTAGGCTAAACCTGACCAAAACCACGTAGTTTAAAGGTTAAACGACAAAGTTTAGGTGCCAAACAAATAGGGTAAAAGACCAAAATAACCCTACTTAAAATTATGACGGGACTGACCAAGGTCACTTTCACGGACCGTGAAAGGGACCACGAACCGTGGGACCGTTCGTGGTCCTTGGCTACTGGCTACTGTTCCTGAGGGTCCTATCCACGAGCCCCTACCACGGCCCGTGAAAGTCCCTGTCGTCCTCACTTGGGCTGAGCTCTGGAGGCTCAGGTTTGGGGGCCTACTGGTTGATCTTTAGGACCACAAACCGTGAAGGTCCTCGTGGTCCTTACTTGGGTGGGGGGTGGTGGGTTTGAGGGAAAGGCTTGGGGCCTACTGGTTCAATATTACAGATTCCACCACAGTCCGTCGTCAAGACCACGTCCTGTGGAGGCTCTCCTGGTCTGACGTCTAGGCTTAGTGGAGTTTAACTCCAGACCATGGGTAGGTCAACGGATCGTAGACCCTATCACGGTCCGTGAACCCTGTCGTGGTTCACTGGTTCAGGTAAGTTTTGCAATTTTTTACTAGGTCTGATTTTTGAGGTGTTACACCAGGAGACACTGTTTCATCACTAGAAGTTAATAGTAATTTTCTTGTGAATATTATATTAAAATTAACCTGGTGAGTCTCATATTCCAGTGACTCCATTCTATTCACACTTTCTCGACGTGTGTGTGAAGGCAAGTGGTATATCTGTCTAGATCGTCTTTGATTTATGTAGATCTTGTTTTTATGTCATCTATTGTTATTTTCGACCATCATCTGAGAAAGTCACTTGTTTCCGGCTAAGAGATCTAGTTATTGTCTCATTCTTCTTTCAACCAACATCTGAGGAGTTCGGTAAATTATTTTTTGGTGTTTTCAATCGATATTTGGTTTTTCTAGGTTTCATCTTTAATATGTAGTTTGCCTCTTCTTGAAGTTCCGATCTAATATCGTGAAAGTACAAGATTTTGTTTCATTGGTCAAAGATATACATTTGAGCTTTATTACATCAAGGTTTTGTTTGCTCTCTTTTAAGAAATTGCATTACTGAATTGGTTTCTTTTGAAAATATTTGTTGAGGATAAGTGGTACTACTATTTCATTAATAGAATGATCAATAAGAGAATGCATTTTGTTACTACGGATAATTCATTTTTTGATAAAATAATGTCAATTCTAGCACATGAGTTTGCAAAATTACCTCAATATCAAGAATTATTGAATAAATTCACTTTGGCTATTATAATTGCTAAGTTAGATGAAACATATCGTATCACCTCTTCAAATGAATAGATGATTGATTTAGGTGCCACAAATCATATAATTGCTAATTCCAATATATTTTTCTAGCATTCAATAATACAAAGCTCCGTTTCTAGTCACTGTAGCTGATGGAACTATTTGTACAAGTGTTGGATTTGGAATAGTTAAGTCAACCTCCTCTGTTGCCCTATCATATATATTAAGCCTACCAAAATTGATTTTTAATTTGATCTTTGTCAGTAAATACATATATCTTAATTGTTATATTTCATGTTTTTCTCGATCATTGCCTGTTTCTTTATCTTAAGACAAATCAGGTAATTATTGGTAAACGACATGTATCTGATGATTTGTACATCCTTGATGAGTGGGAGTCTCAGTCTGTTGTTTGCTCTAGTTTTGTGTCCCTATTTGCTGCACATTGTCGATTAAGACATCCCTCTCTACCTCAATTAAAGAAGTTGTGTCCTAGGTTTCAGAATATTTCTTCATTGGAATGTGAGTCACATCGCTTTACAAAATATCACAACTTGTAATTACACCATGTAATTACCAGGAATTCACATCCCCTCTCTCATAATTGGAGAGTGCAATTACCTCTTGCCAATTACTCTCAATTACCTGCTGACCAAATAATTACACAGCCAACCAAGCATGTCAAACAGTGTAATTATATCCAATTACACAAAATTTAGTTATTAGGTTGACTTTCCAAACAGGCCCTAAGAGTTTTGTTTATGGAGAGGTTTTCTTTCTACAATTTTTATGTTTTTTATTGGTTTTTAAATATGTAGGCTAATTAGACAAATCATATAATAATATTTTCATTTTTAGTAAGTTTTTTTTCATATGATTTATCGCTGATATTATCTGCAAGCTTAAGCTTCCGCATGACTCTTTGATTCTTTCAAACCCAACAATATCTACTCTAGTTGGTGAGTCTTTTATTTTCAAGTGGCTTTACCGTGGTTGTATAGTAGATATCGTCTGTCGTTAGACCCATATAGATTTGATAGAACCAGAGATGCTATACTTTGATTTTATTATGGGCATGGATAGATTGATATATTTTTACGCCAAAATTGACTATCGTGGTGGTTGTTCCCACTATGTTTCACCCCCTACTATAAATAATTAGAATTTTATATAACATGGGCCTAAATGTTTATTTTTATTTATTTTAAAAGAGATAAAGTATCAAAAACACACCTAAACTCTATACTTTTTTTGAGTTTCATAACTAAATAATTGGGAGTGTGAGTTTCATGCCTAAACTATCACTTATCAGTTTGAGAAACACACCTCAGTGGTGTGTGTAATACACTCTCTTTTATTTGCAAAAACATTGACACATTACATTCCACATGGTTAAATTATTTTACCTTGACAAAAATTAAATAATAAACTATTAGTATTGATTAAAAATTAAAGATTAAAGTATTAATATCCCAATTGTTTTTTCAAAAAGTAAAATTTAATTTTTGAAATTTATTTTATAAATTTTTTTTAAAAAAATTCATACTTCCCCCCCCCCTTGCCCCCCCCCCCCCACCCCCATAACACCCACTCATTCCAAAAATAAATATTGATATTATTTTATTTATTTAAAAAATAAAATAATAGCTATTTTGAGGGAGAGGGAGAGATGAAGTAAAAAAAATTAAATAGTTTTATAGAAGAAATTTTAACAAAAAAAAACTAAAAAATGGCGAGGGGAGGGGGGTACGGTGAGAGGAAGTGATGGAGAGGGGTATGAAAAATATTTTACTTTTTATTTTATAAAAAAATATTATTATTTTAATTTGGATTAATAATTCTTTAATCTCTAATTTTAACTAAGCTAATAATTTATTTAATTTTTGTCAAGGTGGAATGTTTTGTCCATGTGGAGTGTTATGTGACAATTTTTTTAAAATAAAAGAGAGAGTGTGGTACATACACCATGAAGAGAATGCAATAAAAGAGTGGGATGTGTTTCTCAAACTAGTAAGTGATAGTTTAGGTATAAAATTCACACTCTCAATAGTTTGAGTATGAAACTCAAAAAATGAGATAGTTTATGTGAGTTTTTGATACTTATCTAAAAAAAAAAGGAAAGAAAAAAATAGTTAAGAACAAGTCAAGTTGAATTTCAACTTATCAAATTTGTGTCACTTTTGCTCAATAAAAACAACTTAAGCAGACATTGCCTATTTCTCTAGCGTAAGAAAAGAAATTTGTGGGATGAATATGATGTTCTAGTCCCTAGTTATGGTCATATGGATGTGTATCATCTTTAAATTTCCCTTTTTCTTTAACTACTAGTATCTGGACATGTACTTTGCACGTGTATTCCATGTTAATTTGTTCAAACTTTTTCATTGAGATGGAGGGGGTGTATAATAGTTAAATATATTGGTTTTAAAAAATTCAATCTTATTCTTACTGAAATAGAGAAATTAAAGAACATATCAATTCTCTTTTTACATATAAAGTAGAAACAACTGCTAAAAGTATAACAAGATTATTTGAATGCTAAAATTAAAATATTACATGTCAAAATAATAATAATATATGTGTCTCAATTTTCATATACAATAATACAAAAATATTGTGCATTAAAATAAATTCGTGTTGAACTTTGTTTAGTGAAGTTGATGTTACTGGCTAATCGAACTCTAGACGCCGATAGATCTAGGTACTTCTCATCCTCTCAAATTGTTGCTTTCTCTTCAAGAACAAAAAGAAGATGAAATTAATTAATAAATAAAATTATGCAAGAGCCTATAAAAATGGTGAGTAAGAATTCAAGAATATTTTCCTGCCTTTTTATAGCTATTTTTAATTTGCATTCCTTAAACCTTTTCTTTCAATAGTCTACAATTAATTATTCAATGCAACTCTTCCTATTTTCCAAACTATTTATTTCTCCTAATTAATTAGTCTACATTTAATTATTCAATGCAATTCTTCCTATTCTCCAAACTATTTAGCAATGAATAGCGCACACGTAAATTTGATTAATGGGTAAATCATTAAGGGCTACATTTAAATTGGACTTTTGAATATCTACAGATTCACAAATGTCATGTAAATTTAAATACAATTACTAATATTTCAATTAGATTAAGTATTTTATTTTAATTAAATAAAGAGAAAAATTGTAATCTAACTTTAAACACTCGTTTTATTTCTATCCATTTTTATTCATGTGGATACATTCACCTCAAACTAATATTCTACTTTGAACAGAAACAATACAAAATAATATATACAAAGATACATATTCCAAGCCATAATAAATGCCATTATTTTTATTATGGATACATTCACCTCAGTTCTCACCCCATGAATTTTCGTAACATTTCATTAATTTGACTGCAAACATAATAAGTGTCATTATCTTTTAGTTGGAATATGAATGTCAGAGAGTGCCCTCTCTTTTTTTTTTGTGTGGATAATTTAGTGATTTTACATTTATGCATATTAATTTTGAAGAGATAATACATTTTTATTATTATTTAATTAGATTAGATGTTGTATTTATTACATTTTGATCAAGTATAAGGGTAAAATTGTAATCTAATTGCACGTGTAACCCAATTTTACTGACCACAAAATTTTAAAAAATTACCTAACTACTAGGATTAAGAAACATGTTTGAGTTATAAATTTTATACTAAATAAGAAGTGCAAATTCTTAAAGTGATATCTTAATCCTACTTGGCGAATTCTTTAAAAAGAGAATACTTCTCCAAAGAAATCCTTGGTTTTCTTACTTTGATTTCTAATTTCTCCTTTAATTAGCAAAGTTACTGGACCTTGTTTCTTTTGGTATAATGTACAATCTCTTCATTACCTATTGATTTGGCAAAAATAACATTTTTAAATACCAACACTCAAGCAGAAAGGAGTAGAGAAATAGAAACATATGTTTATATTACCTCCCAACCAACTAAAAATATCTTTGGTGTAATTATGCTTTTAGTGTCATGTATATTTTTAATTTTTTTGATAAATTTTATCAAGACCTATAAAAGGAGAATTATCATGTGTAATATATATATATATATATATATTTTAATGACCCGAACCGTCGTTAATTAGGAAAAGCAAAAATTCGAGAAATTTTGGGCCACTATCCCGCCATGGCGGGCCAGATGCCGCTAGGGTGGCAGCGCCACATTAGCAAAAATATTCTCCAGGGCAGGATAGGCGAGGCAGAATGTAAGTAACGCAAATTCTTATTTCCTCCTTCTTCCTAAAATACCTAAATTAGTCGTAAAACACCCTAGAAACCCCCAAAAGCTGCTCCAAGCTTGGGAAAGATGGAGAGAGAGAGAGATTTCTAGCGAAAGGATGTCGACGGATTGAGGATTTCCGGTCAACACCACCATCACGAGTCCCGGAAACAAGAATCGAAGACCAAAACTCCGTGCAACTGCTTGGTGCCCAGGTAGGCTAGGTTTTATGAATTTAGTAGTTATAAATCTATGCCCACTACGTAATATATGTAAATTAATGGTAGGATTTATCTGTAGGCCTTCGTGCACCAAACGAAATATGATTAAATCTTAGGAAGAAGCCTTAGATGATGAACTAGGGCTAAGTATGGTTGGAATAATGCTTATATGATATACGTCGAGGAGTAATTCATTGTTGATGGTTGTGATTCTATGATTGTGTGATGTATGTTTGTTCTTGTTTCATTATAATATGTGCATGTATGTGAACGAAGCTTGTTGATCACACCTAATGTAAATAAGTATGAACGGAAAACTATATGATATGAATCACTCTTGTTGTATGATTGTGATAATATACATTGTGATTGTGATTGTGGATCGGGTGTTGAGTTTCGACACACTAACTTGGATCGGTTGCCACGTTTCGGCATAACTATGGCATCGATTGCCACGTTCTGGCATAAATATTGGATCGGGTACCACGTTCTGGTATGCTAACAGTTTGGGTTTGGGTCCCTTGAGAGGACCAATGACTTGAAATACTTGTGCATCTCGTAATGATGAATTGCATGTTGTTCATAAGTTAGATTTGAATGATTGTTCTACCCTGGTTCTAAACGATTGTGATGACCTAGTTAGATTACGAGGGCGAGAAGTAGAGGTAGTGTACGGGATTCAAGTATTTCCATGTGACACGTGTTTGGGGGTGATCGAAATGGGTGATGGTTTGACTTGTCCATGTAGAATATTTCTAAAGATGAAAAATGGGGTTCGTGGTTAATAGTTAGCAAGATTAATATAATGTACCACGAGACG
Source organism: Solanum stenotomum (assembly GCF_019186545.1). Classification (NCBI taxonomy): domain Eukaryota; kingdom Viridiplantae; phylum Streptophyta; class Magnoliopsida; order Solanales; family Solanaceae; genus Solanum; species Solanum stenotomum. Next base: position 30,578,647 of record NC_064283.1, read on the forward strand.
AAGGCGGGCTAATATAAAAGAGGAAATAATGGTATACAGTGGGTGGTTAGTCGGAACGCTTGTAGTTACATTCGTGGTCTCTTCTGCGGGTTAGAATGTCTAGGCTATGATCAAGAAACTAGTGATTGGGTTGAATGAGGAGGTGGTTAGTAGTACGAAGTACTAGTCTCTTTCTTAGGTGTTAGTGTTAGGTGCCCATACGGCCCGGTGGGTTGGGTTGTCACGCCCCAAGCCTACACCCTGGGTGGGACTGGCACTCGAGAACCATTTTTGGCCCCAAGTGAACCCTTGGCCTAGCTTACTTACTCAACGGAAGCCATAACCATAAGAAATAGTCTCAAGATATAACTCATGCAATAACTTAACAAGATATTAAACTTATCCAAAATGGCAACTCACGTCTTAACGTATACAACTGAGAAACGTAAAGACTAAAGAACTATAACTACTCGTCTTTGAAGCCTCTAAAACAAAGAGGGAAGCCGGGACAAGACCCCCGATCATCCTAACAACTAAAGTACTAAATCAAAACAAGATAATAAGGGATCCTTCAGATAACAAGGAGGCTCACCAACAGACTCTGAGTGCTCAACTACATCAACGAGGCGTTGGATGATGATCCTGCTTACCTGTGTCTGAATCATAAAACGATGCAAGCCAAATGATCCTAGTACATTGAATGTACGAGTATGCGAGGGGAAAACTAAAAATGACATAAGCTTGAAAGGAATATGAAAAGAACACTTACCTTGGCTTTACTTAACTCAGGAATAACTTAACTTAAATGCAAAGTAAAAACAACAATAATGGTGCAGTTTATACAAAGCATTTAAAACATTAGGTAGCAACTTAATTTGTTAAAGAAACGCAATAACAACTTAGTTTACATATAAAGTAATATAATACTGTGGGAGTTTCTCTAACCGATAACCATCACTATGAACCTAAGTGATGATACATCGTCTCGCCCACGCTGCCAGAACTGTCCTATATTTTGCCTTCATATAGAATGCCTCAACTAAGTGGATCCACTACTCTATGCTGAAAAGCACTAAGGAATCATCTAAAAAGTATGATCATTTCTACCTATGTTGGCTACATGGTTTAGGGAGAATTGAGTTATTATGAACTCGCGTCCCCATATCGGTGCTCAATACTACTCCCAAAATATACTCAGCTCATATGTTTCAAAAACAAAACTCTTTATGTGATTTGAGATAATTACTCAAAAACTACCTCAAAAGCTCTCTTGGAAATCAGTGTTTCCTCTCTTGTTTAAATGTGAAAACAATTACTCTTTGGGAATACTTAGTTCTCATATACTCTTTTTGAAGAAATGAACTAAATTTGTTACTCTTACTTAACTCAAAACTCAAGTCTTAAAACAAGTTTAAAACATTTGCAAAAGACTTCTTGAAGTGACTCTAAGAATTTTCTACACTTGGCTTTTATATTTCCTTGCATTTGAATTTATGGATTCGAAGTTATGATTGAAGTTTATGGATGATTTCTAGGTGTTTAGAAGTCATTTAGAGTAGTTAGAATCAATAGGAAGTGTTATTACACTTTAAAAGGACTTAAACGAGCTAAACGATGAAAAATGGGTTAGGGCGGATGGACGTGGCGCACTTCAGGCGCGCCACGCCAGCCCCCAAAGTTCAGAGACCACTTTTTGGCGCACTTCTGGCGCGTCGGCCCAGCCCTCCTGGCGCAATGGGGGCGCGTCGCCTCAGCCCTCATGGCGCAACTGGATCGCGTCACCCTAGCATTTCCCCAGGCAAAACTGACGAACTTTTCCTCTAGATTTTGATCTTAATTCGATTAATTTCGATTCTTTCTCTCAATATCTCTTTAGATTTAGATACCTAAAACATATACACAAATTGTAACTCAAACAACTCAAGAAATCAACACTATATTCTCAAGAAACTCTTCAATCTCAACCCAAATTTAAGAACGAAAGCAATTCAAGAACACCCATCAACAACATTCAAACTTCCAATCTTTTTAGGAAGAAATCACATTGAAATAAACATGTTTGGCACGTGGGTGAACGAACCCAACGTTATAAAAGTGTCACATACCTTGTAGGATCAAATCCTCAACGAAATCCGCAATCAATTTCTTATGAGGACGATGAATCTCGACTTTTCCCCTTCTCTTCTCTCTAAATGCCTAACGTGAATTTCCAATTGTGCAAACTGAACCAATTCAGTTCTGACCCTAATTAAATCACTAAAAACGAAATAAATTAATTGGGTAAGGAAAAGACCATAATACCCTTCCAAAATCCAGTTTAGACTTTCCTTATCTAAACAACCCAACTTCAAATGGTCATATCTCACTCATATAAACTCGGAATTGAGCAAAATCGGTGGCGTTGGAAAGATAATTCAAAGATATTTCCTAAGATATCTGGAAAAACACCTAAATCATCCTGAAATAGGAGTTATGGTCATTTTAAGTTGACCAAAAACTCATACTTACATAACTTAACTAATTTTCCAGATTTTTCCTTCTTTCCCAAACAACTCTTTCTAAATCTAGCTCTTCAAATAGAGAGGTGTTACAATATCTCTCCCTTGGAACATTCATCCTTGAATAAGATTACTCTTAGTAGGTGAAGGGTGTAACATCTAAAATTTAGCTCAAACACCCAACAAGCAAATTTAAGACATCAAGTATATAAATTAAAGAGTACTAAGAAGAGAATTAGTACCTTGATCTAGAATTTCTCCGGGCTCAAAGAGATGTGGATATATCTTTTTCATATCCTCCTCAGCTTCCCAAGTAGCTTCCTCAACAAACTAATTTCTCCAAAGAACTTTGATGGACGCAACTTTCTTGGTCCTCAACTTGAGAACCTGACGGTCTAGAATTTGAACCAAAATTTCCTCATAGGATAAGCTATCATTGATACCAATATCTTCAATTGGTATGATAAGTGAAGGATCTCCCGTGCACTTCTTCAACATGGAAATATGAAATATTGGATGAACCGCTGCTAACTCTTGTGGTAGCTCCAACTCCTAAGCTACATTATTAACCCTCTTAGATATTCTGTAAGGACCAATTTATCGGGGACTAAGCTTCCCCTTCTTACCAAATCTCATAACACACTTATTGGGTGAAACTTTCAAGTATACCAAGTCATCTACTTCAAACTCTAACTCCTTCTTCCTAACATCAGTGTAGGATTTCTGATGACTCTACGCCGTTTTCAACCTCTCTTGAATAACTTTTACCTTCTCCATAGCTTCATAAACTAAGTCTAATCCTATCAACCCAGTTTCACCAACTTTAAACCATCCAATAGGAGATCTGCATCTTCTCCCATAAAGAGCTTCATAAGGAGCCATTTGGATGCTAGAGTGGTAACTAATGTTGTAAGCAAATTCAATAAGATGTAGGTGATCATCCCAATTACCTTTGCAATAAATCACACAAGCCCTCAACATATCCTCTAAGGTATGAATAGTACGCTCTGCTTGCCCATCGGTCTGAGGATGAAAGGCAGTACTTAAGTTCACCTTTGAACCTAAGCCTTTTTGGAATGACTTCCAAAACTGTGGAGTAAATTGCGCACCTCTGTCTGAAATAATGGAGATCGGAATCCCATGAAGTCTAACTACTTCTTGAATATACAACTTAGCATAAACTTCTACTAAATGGGTAGTCTTTACCGGCAACAAGTGGGTTGATTATGTAATTCTATCTACAATCACCCAAATAGAACCATGCTTCCTGTGAGACCTTGGTAAACCTGTGATGAAGTCCATATTGATCATCTCCCACTTCCATTCCGGAAGTTCTATATTCTGAGCCAACCCACCAGGTCGCTGGTGCTCTACCTTAACTTGTTGGCAATTCGAACACTTAGCAACAAATTCAACAATGCCCTTCTCATACTACTCCACCAATCAACCTCTCTCAAATCGCGATACATTTTTGTGGAACCCGGATGAATGGAATATCTGGAACTATGAGCTTCCTCCATGATCCTCTCTTGGAGTTCATCCACTATTGGTACAAACAATCTACCTTGATACCTCAATAGATTATTTCCCCCTTGTTCAAAAGCCATTACTTTTTTGCTTATAAACATTTTCCTTCAATTCAAGCAAAATAGGATCTTGGTCCTGCTTCTCTTTTACCTCTGACACTAATGATGATTCATCCCCATTCATCACCACTACCCCTCCTTCTGTGGAATCCATTAGTCAAACTCCCAATCGTGTAAGTCGGTGCACATCTTTTGCTAACTCTTTCTTATCTTCCCCAAAATGTGTGGTACTACCCATAGACAACCTGCTCAAGGCATCAGCAACCACATTAGCCTTACCTGGGTGATAAAGAATACTCATGTCATAATCCTTGAGTAATTCCAACCACATCCTTTGTCTAAGATTAAGCTCTTTCTAACTAAACACATACTGAAGACTCTTGTGATCGGTGAACACATCCACATGAGCACCATAAAGATAATGGCGCCATATTTTTAGAGTAAATATTATGACAACCAACTCTAGATTATGGGTTGGGTAGTTCTTCTCATGAACTTTCAACTATCTGGAGGCATAAGTTATAACCTTGACATTTTGCATCAACACACAAGCCAAACCAACTCTAAATGCATCACAATACACCACAAAACCTTGAGTACCTTCTGGTAAGGTCAAAACTAGGGCAGTAGTCAACCTCTTTTTCAATTCCTGAAAGTTTTTCTCGCAAGCTTCAGACCATTGAAACTTCACTGATTTCTGAGTTAACTTGGTCAAAGGGGATGAAATAGATGAGAACCCCTCGACGAGCCTTCTATAATAGCCAGCCAACCCCAAGAAACTCTAAATATCGGTTGGAGATGTGGGTGTAGGCCAATTCTGTACTGCCTCTATTTCAGGGCATCAACTCTAATTCCATCAGAGGAAACAATGTGTCCTAAGAATGCCATAGACTCAAGCCAAAACTCATATTTAGAGAACTTAGCATACAACTCTCTATCTTTTAATGTTTGGAGAACTATCTGAGATGACTAGCATGATCTTCTTCATTCCTCGAATAGAGTAGTATGTCATCAGTTAAAACGATAACAAACATATCTAAATAAGGCTTGAATACTCTATTCATAAGGTCCATGAATATTGAAAGTGCATTGGTCAAGCCAAAGGACATAACTAGGAACTCACAGTGACCATAACAGGTCCTGAATGCTGTCTTTGGAATATCACATTCCCTTACCCGCAACTGATGGTATCCTGATATGAGGTCTATCTTAGAGAAACAAGTAGCACCCTGAAGTTTATTGAAAAAATCATCAATTCTCGGAAGAGGATACTTATTCTTGATAGTAACCTTGCTCAACTGACGATAATCTATACACATTATAAGGGAACCATCCTTCTTCCTCACAAATAAGACTAGAGCGCCCCAAGGTGAGACACTTGGTCGAATAAAGCCCTTATAAAGGAGATCTTTCAACTGTTCTTTTAGCTTTTTCAACTCTGTTGGAGCCATTCTATATGGAGGAATAGAAATAGGATGAGTATCTGGAAGAATGTTTATACTGAAGTCTATCTCTCTCTTAGGAGGGAATCCAGGTAGATCATCTAGAAAGACTTCTGGATACTCACTCACAATTGGAATAGACTCAATAAAAGGTGTCTCAACGCTAGAGTCATTAACTCAGACTAAGTGGTAGACACAACCCTTGGAAACTAACTTTCTTTCCATAAAGTACGAAATAAAGTGACCCTCAGGCACTGCTGAACTACTTTTCCACTCTAAGACTGGCTCATTAGGAATTTGGAACTTAACAACTCGAGTCCTACAATCAATGGATGCACTTCAGGCATGAAGTCAGTCCATACCTAGAATAACATCAAAATCTACCATGTCTAACTCAATTAAATCAGCTATGGTGTCCTTGTGATTGATTGAAATGACACAATCACAATATACTCGTTCAGCTAGAATAGACTCCCCAATAGGTGTAGAAACACAAAAGATATCACAAAGTTTCTCAGGAAGGATATCAAAATTATTTGCAACATAAGGGGTCATAAAAGATAAACTTGCTCCTAGGTCTAGCAAAGCATAAACATAATGAGTAAAGACTTTGATCATACCAGTGACAACATCCGGAGAGTTCACTTGTTTTTGACGACGAGTGATCGCATAAATGTGGTTTGCTCCTTCGCTAGTACCGGAAGTAGCTCCTCTAGGTGAAACCTTGTCTGGTGGAGCAACTGATGAAGATTAGGCTCTATTGCCCTCATTTCCATCACCTTGCTGGTTCTTAAGGCACTCTTTTATGAAATGACTCTCTTGGACACACTTGAAACAACCTGTGGAGCCATCACAACACCTACCTGGGTGGTTCCTACCACCCTTAGCACATGCAGGAGCCCAATTACATCATTGTGCCACACTACCCTGAGATTGCGCAGGTCTAGCTCTGAAGTGCTGGGAATTCTGATTATTATTCTCACATTTGCTTCTGGGTGCAAGTGCACTAGCAGATGATGGAGCAGGCCCCTTTTGCTTTTGCTGAAAGGATGAACGGTTCACATTATTTCTTTGCTTCCCGGACTCATTCCCTGTGTTAACCTTCTAGTTTCTAAACTCGTCCCTATCCCTCAACTTCTCTTCCTCAACCTGCTGCACATAGACCATTAACCTTTTTATATCCATGTCCCCTATTAACATAGTTGTCTTGACCTCTTTGCTTGATAGATGGGACAACCTAGCAACAAAAAGACTCATCCTGCTCCTCATATCCGCAACCATCTCCGGAGGATATCAGGAGAGTTGGGTGAACTTCAGCCCATACTCATGAACAATTACTGAATCTTTCTTAAGGGTAATGAATTCCCGTACCTTGGCTTCTTTAAGTTCCCAGGGAAAGAAACGTCCCAAGAAAGCACTCTCGAACACAGCCCAACTCAAAACCGGTGCATCCTCAACCCTACTCTTTTTCCACTGGTCAAACCAAGTCCTGGCAACGTTCCACAGTTGAATTACAGCTAATTCAACTCGATCAACATTGGCCACATGCGTAATATCAAATACCTTTTGCAGTTCCTCAATAAAGTTCTTTGGATCCTCAGTAGTGCTTGAACCAGGGAAACTTGGAGGATTCATCCTTAAGAACTCACGGATCCTTGAAGTATCAGCCTCTTGTTGTCGGGCACCTCTATGTTGCCTACCTTGGTTGGTCACAACTTGACTCGACATTTGGATAGCTTCACAGAACTCGACATTGGTGACCTCTCCTTAGGGTTGCACTTTTGGTGTATTAGGTACCCCTTGCTCCTCAGCATTCCTCCTAGCAGGACGACCTCAAACAACTCTTCATGAAGGCATGATCAACTGAAAGACACACACAAGCACGAGTTACAAGAAACCTTTTAGAGATCAAACTCTAACGCACGAAATGTGTGCGAAAGAAGTGAGATAATTTCCTAAGTGTTGCAGCCTCCTAATTATAGATATGGCATGCTTCACACTAATGACTAGGACTCCATAGACACGGCTTCATAGACTCCCTAGGACTCTTGTAATTTGTGCTCTGATACCAAGTTTGTCAAGCCCCGAGGCTACACCCTGGGCGGGACTGGCACTCGAGAACCATTTTTGGCTCCAAGTGAACCCTTGGCCTGTCTTACTTACTCAGCGGAAGACTTAACCATTAGAAATAGTCTCAAGATACAACTCATGCAATAACTTAAACATATATTGAACTTAGCCAAAATCGCAACTCAAGTCTTAATGTATATAACTAAAAAATGGAAAGACTAAAAATGATAACTACTCGTCTATGATACCTAGAACAAAAAGAAATGTCGGGAAAAGAGCCCCGATAATCCTAAAAACTAAAGTACTAAATAAAAAAATATAATAAGGGATCCTCCGGATAGCAAGGAGGCTCACCAACTGACTCTGAGAGCTCAACTATATCAACGAGGGACTGGATGATGATCCTTGTTACTTGTGTATACATCATAAAATGATGCAGATCAAATGTCATTAGTACATTGAATGTATAAGTATGCGAGGGTAAAACAAAAAATGACATAAGCTTGAAAGGAATCTGAAAAGAACACTTACCTTGGCTTTAATCAACTCAGGAATAACTCGACTCAAATGTTAAGTAAAAACAACAATAATGGTGCACTTTAGACAAGGCATTTAAAACAGTAGGTAGCAACTCAATTTGTTAAAGAAACGCAAGAACAACTCAGTTTACATATAAAGTAATATAATACTGTGGGAGTTTCTTTAGCCGACAACTATCACTATGAGCCTAACTGATGATACATCGTCTCTACCACGCTGCCAGAACTGTCATATACTTTGCGGTCATATAGAACGCCTCAACTAAGTGGATCCACTAGTCTATGCTATAGAGCACTAAGGAATCTTCTAAAAAGTATGATCATTTCTACCCATGATGGCTACATGGTTTACGGAGACATAAGTTATTATGAACTCGCGTCCCCATATTGGTGCTCAATACTACTCCCAAAATATACTCAGCTCATATTTTTCAAAAACAAAACTCTTTCTGTGATTTGAGATAATTACTCAAAAACTAGCTCAAAAGGTCTCTTGGAAATCAATGTTTCCTCTCTTGTGTAAATGTGAAAACATTTACTCTTTGGGAATATTTAGTTCTCTTACTCTTTCTGAAGAAATGAACTTCATCTGTTACTCTCACTTAACTAAAATTCATGTCTTAAAACAAGTTTAAAACATTTACAAAAGACTTCTTGAAGTGATTCTAAGAACTTTCTAGACTTGACTCTTATCTTTCCTTGAATTTGAATTCATGGATTCAGGTTTATGGATGATTTATAGGTGCTTAGAAGTCATTTAGAGTAGTTATAATCCATAGGAAGTGTTAGTACACTTTAGAGGGACTTAAATGGGCTGAATGATGAAAAATGGGTTGGTGCGGATGGACCTGGCGCACTGCTGGCGCACCACACCAGCCCCCAAAGTTCAGAGACCACTTTTTGGTGCACTGCTGGTGCGTCACCCCAGCCCTCCTGGCACAATGGGGGCCCGTCGCCCCAGCATTACTCCAAGCAAAACTAACGAACTTTTCCTCTCGTTTTCTGATCTTAATTCGATTAATTTAGATTATTTTTATCAATATCTCTTTAGATTTAGATACCCGAAACATATACACAAATTCTAACTCAAAAAACTCAAGAAATTAACACTATAATCTCAAGAAACTCCTCAATCTCAACCCAAATTCAAGAACGAAAGTAATTCAAGAATACCCATCAAGAACATTCAAACTTCCAATCTTTTTAGGATGAAATCACGCTTAAATAAACATGTTTGGCACGTGGGTGAACGAACCCAACATTATGAAAGTCTCACATACCTTGTAGGATCAAATCCTTGACGAAATCCGTAGTCAACTTCTTATGTAGATGATGAATCTCGACTTTTTCCCTTTTCTTCTCTCTTGAGTTCTTCTCTCTAAAGCCCTAACGTGAATTTCCAATTCTGCAAACTGAAACAATTTAGTTTTTACCCTAATTAATTCACTATAAACGAAATAAAATCATTGGGTAAGGAAAAGACCATAATACTATTCCAAAATCCAGTTTAGACTTTCCTTATCGAAACAACCCAACTTCAAATGGGCATATCTCACTCACACCGACCGGAATTAAGAAAACTCAGCGGCGTTGGAAAGATAATTCAAACATATTTCATACTGTATCTGGAAGCACACCTAATGCATCCTGATCTATGATTTATGATCGTTTGAAATTGACCAAAAACTCATACTTACATAACTTAACTAATTTTCTAGATTTTTCCTTCTTTCCAAAAACAACTCTTCTAAATCTAGCTCTTTTTAGCTCTTCAAATAGCAAGGTGTTACATGGTTCATGAAAAAATGGTATCAAAGCCCAATTTACTGGTCTCCCCGTACAAGAGAAAAATGTGGACTAGACTCCTGCGGATTGGTGTATTGGCGTCCACATCTAATCCTCAGGAAGTTAGGAATCATTTTAGAAGTCGTTCCACCTTATTCTCTCCTTTCGTGTGAGTGTCGATTGTGGTATGAGTTGAGTCCAATTGGTATCTCCCTATTCCAATTAGTATCTCAACGAAGTAAACAAGACATCGTGGTCACGATTGAGAGGCCACAAGTAAAGCAAATTGGAAACTGAGAGGGTTGCAATTGGTATCTGGCCCTAAGGGTCGCGAAATTGAATGGATGACCAGAAATGGTCATCCATGGAACGAATTAATTAAGGATTTGGACTTGTCTGTGCTTTGTATCTTGGAAACGGTGAATGTGTGCTTCTTGTTGCCTGAACTTACTGCGAATGTGAAGTCGTAATAGCTTGAATGTGATGATATGATTTTGTGTACTATAAATGTGTGTCTTAACCTTGTTATGTGTAATATGCTGGCTAAATTGTTGGAATTATGCGGGTTGTAACGACTTGAGTATTGTAAAACCTATTGCTAAAAGAATATCCTGACTAGATTCAATGAGAGGGTTTAGATAAAAACTACGAGACGATTAGGAGGGAGATCTGAACGTGTCTTGCACTTGTGTATTAATTGGATGAATAATTGGGTGTATCATGGGGATGTGTGGGTTGTGGTGCCGAATTGACAAGAATAAATTGTTTTTGTATCATGGATTTGACTGGGAGTAGTCAAGGATTTCTCCTAGTTCAAAGGATTATCCTAAGTTTGTTTGGTCAAGCTGGGAACCTTGGTGAAATTTACAAAAAAGAGAAAACCCAGAAAAATCTCAGCAGAGACTCTTTTTCCATTTTGCCCACTAAGGCGGGATTATTCCCGCCAGGGCGAGAACGCCAGAGCAGGATAAGGCGAGGCAGAACCTCAACCTGCCTTCTCTAGTTTTTTTAAGTTTCCCGATAAGGACCCCAAATGGTATCCGAGCTAACCCCTGCAATTCTATCAGTATTCAACAATCGAGAATAGTTTATAAAACATAGTAATTAACCATTTTCTATGGAAAAAGTAGGAAATCAAGCATCCAATTTCTTACAAAACATAAGAAAGTCGAAAAGATAAAAACCAGGTTGTCCCAAAATTTACAGGCCCAAGATGGGCGAAAGACAAATCAAGAACCTTTAGATTGGGTGGTGTCAAAATCTGAGTCTAGATCCTTCGGAGGTACCAGGCCGGTCACTGCCTTATCCATAATAGTAAAGTGTTGGAAATCTCTTTTCTCGACTCGGGGAAGCTCTTGACCAGGGGCAACACAAGTGAATATGGTCCTCACGGTCTTCTATATCTGGACCATGGGACGATCCCTCTCTAGACTCTTCATCCGCTCTTGGCATATCTCATAACAGAGCCTCTCGACCACTAGGGCAGTGCTGGGTGGAACCGGGGTGAAGTCAGCAAAGGCACTCCCCAACCTCTTTCAAACGGTAGCCAGATCTTCCTCGACCCGTGCACCTGAGAGTGGGGCCTCATCGTCCGAATCCACGGTCGCCTTACTGCTGCTAGCCCTACCCATTCTCCTCCTCTTGCTCCTAGAAGTAGAACCTAACCTGATCAAAAGAGGGTGGAAGGGGAGATCCATGGGTAATACATCATCGGTGTCGAGAAGTGGCACTCCCGCCTGCTTGCATAGCTTAGTAATAAGTCCTGGTAGAAGAAAGATTTTTTGTTGCCCCGATAGAACATCTTGCACTCCGAAATGATTTGTGCCCCCACATTCAATTCTGTGCCCTGTATAAAGCGCGCCACCACCAAGGCCTGAGGAAAGGTCACGTCGATACGGTTCCCCGATGGGCGAATTCTCTTAGTAACGGAGGGTAGCTACCTCTTAGAATCAACTGACCAATCTGAGCTAGTAATTCCCTCGGCAGTAGCCAAGTAAACTTGATCCTGATGCGCAGGCTCAATCAGGGTGTCCCTCAGTCAACTCAGGTCCATCTCCCGCAGCTTAGCCTCGTACTCAGTATTCGGGACCTCGGGTAACTCTAACGCCTCATTGATATTTGTGGCATTAAGGGGAATGTCAACTTCCTAGATACGGATGACAGGGTGAAGATCGCCCCATCACAAAGTGGGAAGGATGGCGTAAAACTCCCTCACCCAAGTAGAACGTGCATCCGGGGGAGCCTCAGTCAGTGGAGTCCATCCGAACTCCATCAGGCGAGCATAAAATGTAGGCGCCTTCTCCTCCAGCTTGAGTAACATGAACCCTCTCTCACAGCAAAACCGTGTATTTGTATTGTCATGATGCCTCTTCTGACTAGCAATATCCTAGAATCAGACAGAAAATAGGTTTTCCTCATTTCGACATGCCATTTAGAGAGCCTGCAAAAAGTTGATAACCATGTTAGAACCTCGAGAAATTAGGCTATATTTGGCTTAAATAAGAAAGGAGAAATTTTATTATCCTAAGGGGATGCAGGCCACTGGTCTAGCTTATCCCGCCCCAGCGGCCAAAACTCAGCAAGAGCAGGATGATGGAGACCACCATAGCAGGATGAAAGTCGCCAGAGCGACCTTCATCTAGAACAAACACCAGGCGCGATCATGGCGTATTTTCGTCCCAAAATCCCTATTTTCAACAGAATTTCAGCAGATCAGAGTATAATAACTATCATAGAACCTAAATATGCAACCATATTATAAAATAAACTGCTAAACAATGCCCAAAACAGAGTTTTTCATCAAGAGACCCTTCAACTTCCCCTACCCATTTTTTTACCAATTTAACCATATTTTTACGAAATCCTTACGCCCAGGATGTTGTAGAAACGTTGGGGATGTAAGGGAAGTGCTCATGCTACGTTTTCTATCAAACCTAGCAACTAGAGTTTATTTTGAAAATGACCTCCCTAAAACCGTTTCTAATCGATTTTTAACAGCATGCAATCGTATTTAAGTATACTGTGAATTGAAGAAGCGTGAAGAATGAGAATATACCTTGAAATCGATGTACGGGACGAAGTGAATCGAGAGAGTTTGGGATTTCTTTTGTCTATAGAGAAGGAGAAATGGGAAATTTTTCCCTTTCCTCCCTTTTAGTGTTTCCCAATATCCCGCCTCAGCGGGAGATCCTCGCCACAGTGACCCCGCCTCAGCGGTTGGGCTGCCATCCTGGCAGGTCAGGATGTGTAATTTAAACACATTTGTTTCTTCGTGTATTGCCGCAATTTTCTTCTAGTCTTTGGGTATAGTACCTTTCTTGTGTCAACTATTTGAAAAGTCAATATTCTTCATGGTTTCATGATGGCCCTATTCGTTAGTTTGGAAGTACCCCAAAGTAGGGCGTGTGATTATCCATGCACTAGTCGTTTGGGGACGAATGAGGGGTAAATTGGTATCTATTGTAACGACCCGAACCGTTGTTAAATAGGAAAAGCAAAAATTCGGGAAATTCTGGGGCATTGGCCCGCCAAGGCGGGCCAGATGCCGCTAGGGCGGCAGCGCCACAATGGGAAAAATAGTCGTCAGGGCGGGATAGGCGAGGGAAAATGTAAGTAATGCGAATTATTATTTCCTCCTTCCTAAAATACCTAAATTAGTCGTAAAACACCCTAGAAACCCCCAAAAAGCTGCTCCAAGCTTGGGAAAGATGGAGAGAGATTTCTAGCGAAAGGATGTCGACAGATTGCGGATTTTTGGTCAAGACAACCGTCACGAGTCCCAAAAACAAGAATCAAAGACCAAAATCCATGCAACCACTTGGCGCCCAGGTAGGCTAGGTTTTATAAATTGAGTAGTTATAAATTTGTGCCCACTGCATAATATATGTAAATAAGCAGTAGGATTTATGCGTAGGCCTTCATGCACCGAATGAAATATGATTAAATCTTAAGAAGCCTTAGATGATGAACTAGGGCTAAGTATGGTTGGAATAATGATTATATGATATACGTCGAGGAGTTGTTTATTGGTGATGGTTATGATTTTATGATTGTGTTATGTATGTTTGTTCTTGCTTCATTATAATACGTGCATATATGTTAACGAAGCTTGTCGATCACATCTAATATAAATAAGTATGAACGAAGAACTATATGTTATGAATCACTCTTGTTGTACGATTGCGATGATATACATTGTGATTGTGATTGTGGATTGGGTGTTGCGTTCCGACACACTAACTTGGATCAGTTGCCACATTCCGGCATAACTATGGGATCGGTTGCCACGTTCCGGCATAAATATTGGATCGGATACCACGTTCCGGTACGCTAACAGTTTGGGTTTGGGTCCCTTAAGAGGACCAATGACTTGACATACTTGTGCATCTGGTAATGATGAATTGAGTGTTGTTCGTAAGTGATATTTGATGATTGTTTTACCATGGTTGTAAGTGATTATGATGACCTAGTTATATTGCGAGGGCAAGAAGTAGAGGTAGTGTATGGGATTTGAGTATTTCCTTGTGACACGGTTTGGGGGGTAATCAGAGTGGGTGATGGTTTGACTTGTCCATTTAGAATACGTTTAAAGATGGAAAGGGGGTTTGTGGTTAATAGTTAGCAAGATTGATATAATGTACCACATGACGAAAGTGGGGTAATATAAAATAGAAAATAATGGTATACAATGGGTGGTTAGTCGGAATGCTTGTAGCTGCATTCGTGGTCTCTTCTGCGTGTTGGAATGTCTAGGCTATGATCAAGAAACTAGTGAGTGGGTTGAATGAAGAGATGGTTAGTAGTACGAAGTACTAGTGTAAGTTCTGAGGTATTCAAGTGATGTAAAGGTGGAGGAGCGAGTGGCTTATGGCATATTCTTACTGGTTGATTTTCTTATGTTATGTGGTGGGCGTCAGGTTGGCCGATGATGCCTTACAGTACGTCTGGTTTGTACTCATACTACTCTTGCTATGCCTTTTTGGCATAGTCTGGATGCAGATTGGTGATGTTTCATTAGGTGAAGACGAAGAAATTTTTCAACAACTTCTAGTTTTCCTTCCGTATGGTGGGAGCTGTGTCTTTTGTTATTATGTATGCCCAGTTTATACTCTTAGTAGCTCTTGTACCTGTTTAGACTATATCCTTGGGGGTGTTAGTTACTTTACAAGTTTTAACCCGCAATTGTTTAAAAGTTTTATTTATGAAAACCCTTTGATTCTTTTATCTCCGTTTTTCGTTAATCTTCCGTATGTTTTAGCAATGGGATATGAGGGTTCTCCTACCTAGGTTTTAGTGGTAGGTGCCCGCACGGCCCGGTGAGTTGGGTCGTGACATATATATATATATATATAATATTTAATGTGCATCAATCAAATATTGAATAAGGTATATATAATTTGATAAAGAATATGATATGTTTAAACGGTTGGAAGCTGAAACTGAAGAAAATAAATACGTGACACATATTAAACTTGTAAATAAAAAGTTCATAGAATTTTTACAGGTCTAAAGGTAGATGAAAGGTCTTTCCAACTAAATTTAATACAAAATTAATTTTTATAAAAAAATAAAATGATAAACATACTTTTAAAAAAAACATTTTAGTAATTCAACTTATGACTTAAACTCTTTCCACTTTTAATAGATTGTTTTTGTTGACTTATATTACTAAAATCTAAACAAAATGAAGCTTAATTACCCCATTCGCATAATAATTTTTACATGATTTTAATTTGAGGAATAGTTTTTAGTAGTAACAATTAAAGGTCGAAGGAATTCATAAAGAAACAACCAAAATGTCCAAAAGCAAAATTGTCATCATACCAACCATTTGAATTTTAATACTACGGAAAGCTACCGTAAATATACAATGCTTATGTATTAGGCTTAGTGCAACACAAATGTAAATGTAACTCTCATTTTAATTTGAAAATTAAATTGTTAAATCTCATTTGTATAAATTGTAGAAAAATAAAATATGAAACAAAAAGGGTGAAAATGAACAATATATGTATGTGTTGCAACACTATGTTAGATAGACGACAAAGTAACACAATTAAAATCTTTCATTCAAAGTAATAATCTTTTAGCAATCTTTATTTAAATTACTTGTATTTTAAAAAAAAACATATTACATAAACTATTCAAGTATTATCAAACTCCTCATGTATTAATAGATGTTTTATCAATTAAGTAGTACTTAAAAGAATAATAACACAAAAACAAAGAAATAAATTCCATAACAATGCAAAATGATACAGAATTACAAAAAATATGGGTTGCATACCAAATTTATTTTGGACAACCATACCTTAACTCCAAAATGGAAAAGAAAAACTTAAAATTATAAGCTAACATAAAAAAGATCTAAAGGAATATATAGGTCATATCTTATACTTCTAAGCTTAACACTTGAACTCTATTGTAAGAAAGCTTCTCTTTTTAATTTCATAATGGAGCTATCCGTTCTTTTCCTCAGTTAGCTTCTTGACGACATGTATCTATATGTTTATCTAGGAAGAAGAAAAGAGAACAACAAATGATAGAAAAGAAAAGAAAATAAAAGAATATGATGATCTAGGGAGCAATTTACTGATATTTATAGTGATATTTAGGTTATGGGCCATGTAACTCTTTATATTCTAAGAGATATGGTCATTTGAAGTTGACCCAAAGAATCTTATATCAAAACTTAATCGGTAAGGAAACTTTCAACTCAACTTTGTGCTAGGAGTTTCTAGTGACCTTAATTGATATCCAAAATCATTCCCACACTAAATAATTTACCTTTACACATATATGGGCAATTTAAGAATCACCCAATATAACCCTACATGTAAATGAAAAATAGTTCAGGTCTTAACTTAGAAATTTTTGGGGTGTTACACACTCATCCTCGATTTTATTGTTTGTGTTGAGGTAGAGTTGAATTTTATTTAGTTGCTTATATCAAATCCGATCTGTTTATATTTGACCCACCCCGATCCACTCATTTGTGAATACTACTAGTATGCTTACTTATCTTTTTGAACCCCTTCGACATAAATCATGCTCCCTTCTTGAAGTTTGCAATATTTGCAATATTGTAATCGTATAAGATTTTTATCCATGTTAAGATGTTTTCCCCAGAAGATGTCTTGTTAACTCCAACATTGATCCATTTGGGAAATTCTTTCAATAAGTCGACTTCAACTTTTACCTTGACACAACTAGGTCTAGATTTTCTTATTGTAGCCATGTCAACATGTAAAGGTTTTCCCACTACATTGGCCATTGTAAACAAGAGTTCTTTAATGAAAAAATTCGGTGATAGGGAAGGAAAAGAGATCCACGCAAAGGCAGTAGAAATTTTCGCCTCTAGGTTGAACTAGGTTCCCATGCTTTAGAGTGCATTTGATAGTATACCCATCTTTAGTCTTCAAAAATATGTTGGTTTTGACATGACATGTACGTAATCTTACATAGTGGTAAGGCGAATTAGGATGTGTCTATCACTCAAGAATCCTACCTTACACTCAGCCTTGAATCTCACACCGTAACTAATTTTATGAATCTCTTCTAGTTCTAACCAGCAATAAGTAAATTTTCCAAATATGGCAAACTATAAATCTTCTTTAAAGATCACAGTCCCAAAAAATACATTTTCTCGTACTCATTTTAATATTATGTCTATGTATAAATAATTCATGAATTAGTTATATACCCTACATGGTATAGAATGATTAGCTAATACCTTACATTTGGTGATATTAGGAACACATAGAATGTAATACCATGGTATTAATCTGTGTAAAGATATACCCCTCAAATCCTTTTAACAATTTTGTTTATTTTTTGTACTAGTAAATTTATTTAAATAAATTACCTTACAAATTTTATTATTTAGAGAGAGTTGTTTGTTGTTAAATAAATCCAATACAAATCAATATAATATTTGAAATGTGAGTTGTTTAACATTTACTAATTAAAAAGGCAAATATATGACTACATGGAGTTTGTGATATTTATTGAATGTAGTATTGTTGATATATTTATAAATCCAAACACCCGCATATGCTTGATGCATGTGATACATTGTAGGTCCCTAAGTGATGATTGACTAGGAAAATTCAATGGTAAATGCAAAATTCGTGTTACTATTAAAACATTAAGGGTTTTATTAATCATTTAATATAGTTTTTTAAAATGTTCTCAAATAAAATGGCGGTCAAGTGCAATCCAATAATATAATTCTAATTAGGAAAATATTTATCGTCTAATTATGATCATAAGATCTATATCTACCGAGACAAAGAATGAAGGGCAAATGAATCTATGATAATAAGGTCTATATCTACCGAGACAAAGAATGAAGGGCAAGTGAATCTAATATTTTTCATTTTCAATAATTTTCTTCTATGCAATAAAAGGAAAGAACATAAATTTCTAGGCTCCCCAAGTTATTTTAAAATACAATTTCCTATATAAAGTTGTTGGTGTTAAGACCAAAAATCACAATTTCTTAGTGATAGTTTAGACATGAAAACAAGGATCATCAAGGGTCGTCAAAGGGTTGACATGGTGAAAATGAAGAATGTGAGGAACTTACAAGTTACGTTTTCTAAGCGTCGTGCTAGTCTGTTCAAAAAGGCTGGTGAACTTTGTATGCTATGTGGTGCTGAAATTGTCATAGTGGTATATTCCCCGGGCGATAAAGGATTTTTCTCCTTTGGTCACCCTAGCGTGAACCCGTTGTTGGAGAGGTTCCTTGGGAGAAACCTCCCTCAACCAAATAACGATGTCCACAATCAACAAATCGTGAACCTCGAGGGGATTCTCCAGATGGAGAAAAATCGCGGAGAATCCCTTCGAGAAATTAGGAAGAGAGCTAATGGTCGATTGTGGCAATCTCCTATGGAAGAACTTCATTTATTCCAACTTCAACACTTGAAGAAGGCATTGGAAATTCTAAAGCAGAAGGTTGAAAAAGAGGCACAAATGGTGAATAATAATGCATTCCCATTTCAGACATTGGGAAGTGCCTGGACTCCTTCTAATTGTGTTAGGTTAACTTCTTCATATGGACTCAATGTTGGTGGACCTTTGCTAATAGGGTTAGTGGATCTACTTCTTCCATAGTTCCCAATTACTACTGTACGTGTTATGGAATTGTCGAAAGTAAAATTATAAACTTAAATATTATATTAAGTGTCTAGGTTCATTTGTCATTTGAGGTGATCATCATGAAATGTTCATGAGTTATGATTCAGTCAAAGTCAGTACTAAGTGTTGTGTTCATCAGTTATGATTCCGTCGAAGTTAGTAATTTTAATTATATATGTTATGTTTTTAGTCCATTGACATGTTGATTTTATCAATTGCATAACATATAATCTATTCTCTATCAACATATATCAAGATATTACAAACTTCTAGAAAAAAACGTGATATGCCTGTATTATCATATATCGCGCTAGAATATATTTCTCCACTACTCTCGAGAATCTCCTCCAGATTACGCAACGCATGCAGTATTAGTCACTCAAGCATCGGAAAATTATCATTACCTGCTTCCCACCTTTGCAGATCTGCTTCTACAATTCGTAGATATTTTAATTTGCGAAACACAACATCTTCATTTAGTGTCCAATTTGTTCCAGCGAATGCATAAAACCGTTTGAGATTGGGTAAATTAGCCAGCAAACTTATGACTTCCAATGGTATCCAAGTACATTCTAAGGAAATATCCCTAGAGAAAATCATGATCGCATCAATGGATTGTAAAATCTTTAGCTCTTTTAGATTCAGAGTTCTTCCAATGATTTCGCAGAAAAGGAGATTAATGTGTTGTTCATCTTGTATTCCAAACATACTTAGAACAAAACTATGAAGAACGTAGTAAGACACAATAAAGTTTAAGAACACTTTCACAACTAGAAAATTTAAACTAGTAGAGAAACTAGAATCAGAAACAAATTAGGAAAAATATACGAAATATTTTTTTCTTAAAGAAGAATTATTGTCAATCTGTGTTTAAAGAATCTTACTGATTCCAACAAACTTTGCAAGAAACACGAAATTGCCAAAGTTTAATGAACCAGTGAAGAACAGAAAAACATAAATTAATTCACAAATCTAAAATCTGTAACACATACCAGAATCTGGAAAAACAGAAAGAAGATCAAGCCCACTGAATGCACAATGTCCCCTTAAGAAAATTATTCCCATCTAGTATCTGAGGTTTGATTTGGAATATGTCCTCCCAGGATAGAATGATCTCAATCACCAGTGTATTGATACCCAAAAAGTTGGTGTCAGCGAGCCACTCAACAACAGTAAAGTACACTTAGAATACTAGATTTAGTAGTAGAATAAGAAGTTCAGAAATTCTATTTTTAAAATGAGAGGAAATTCCTCAATTTATAGAAAATAAAGGGTATTGTGAAAAGGTTCTTATTGTGCCTTACCGGAAAGGTCACAAACCTTTGAAAAAGTCACAATCTTTCGAAAAGGTCACCACCTTTGATAAAAGTCACAACTTTTTCATAAAAGTCACAACTTTTCGTAAAAGTCACAACTCTTCGTAAAAGTCGCAACTTTTCATCAAAGTCACAACTCTTCATAAAAGTTGCAACTTTTCATTTTTCATTCACACCTTTTAAAACCCAACATAATGAAGATAAAGTATGTTCAAGTTATTGAGAAGCAAAGGTTTTTCTTCATTACTATGATTTTTGGCCTCAAGAGGATTAGATATATATGGTGGCAATCCAATATCCGAATGTCTTATCACTAACATTTTTCAGATATATATATATATATATATCTACTGCGAGCATCAACCCTGTCCATTTCTCTTCGAAGAATTATGGTATGTAGATTTCTCAATTCTTGCAGAAACAGATCTCAAATGTACAACCTGATGTATTACACAAGAGAAATCATTTTCGATTGAAAATATGTCCAATACCTTAAGCAACTTCAACTGTAAAACATCTGTTTTGGAATATCTACTTGAATTGAAATAAAGGTGAGGATTATACCATTGCTATGTCACATACAATAATCGTGTTTCTCTTCAAGTGTAGATAGAAGGATTACTCGCTGCTGATCATAAATGGATTTACTTAGGCATAGTTGGCGAAGAAAATAATGAATTTTCCAGTTCTTATCCTTCTATTAGTCCTTCGTGTACATGCCAAAATTAGACTTCTATCAGTTAACTCTTCTAGATACTCCTATGCCACCACTTCTAACCTTTTATTGTTTCTAATCAACTTGGAAACATTAATCTCTTTATCTTCAGGAAAACCTCCAAAAAAAGAATTGATGAAACTGTACGGATACAGTACCAAAGAATCAGTTCAGATTTTCCTCTACAATATTCCAATTATCATGTGTTGGGTCCATTTGACAAAGAAGTCCAACAACGACAACAATCAAGAGGGAATCCTCAATATTGTAGTACAATATGCTTAATTCCCTAGCTCTACAAGTAGAGGAGGAAGCTAATATATTTTTGAATGAATTTTTGGTGAAGTTTAAACTATCATCAAGACTTATAAAAGACTTTCTATGAGGTGGAAAATCAGGACAGCTGACATAATCAACAACATAAAAGAGCCGAGTGGTTAATAGAATTTGGCTTCTATTGTCATCATTTAGAAATATTCTTTGCATTTGGTCCCATGCCTTAGTACTCCATATATCATTTTTGACAATTATAAATCTCCCACCCTTTAGACCTCTTTACACAATATTCATTAGCTGATCATCACTCATTTCTTGATTGCTTCCTGTAATTGTAGAGACAACTTCAAGAAGCATTTGTCTCTTATTGTATTCTTTGAAGATAGTGACCCATGCATGTTTATCAAATTGAGAACAAATATAATCATCATCAACTTCTTTGGCAAGAGTTGTCTTACCTATATTGCACATACCAAAAATTGGTACAACAACTAAATCATTTGTTTGGGTAGTGAGGTGTTCAAGTATGGCATTGCAGTGATCCTCCACCCAACAATAGTATTTTCCTAAATTGTATTTTTTTTTTTTATGGTGAGGACTTGTTTTGCAGATTTTCTTCCATGCTTGTTAAACTCAATTTGTTGCACCTTTCCTTAGACAATTAACATTTTTTTCCAGTTTCAGCACTTTTTCCTCGAAGTATTTACATGCCCCTTGTCATGACCCACAACTTTGTCATACCACTTGGGCATGAAATTAAAGAATAAGTGCGCTAGTCTTAGTGGGAAGAGTCTAGAGTCTCGGAGAGGTTTGAAGAAGACTGCAAAATATTATAGAAGATTACTTGGAAGGACTACACATGTAGAGAATTCTAGAAGAGTGGCCTATTTGTAAATATGTAGGGACTTGTATAGCAATTTTTTTTTGCACTTTAGCCCTTAAATGTGAAGTATAAATAAGAGGGCATTCATTTGTAACTCAATCAAGAAAAAGCAAGAAATATTACAAGATCGTAAATATGTAAATATTTACGTGAGCTTGAGCTTAAAAGATTTTGAAAATATCGCAAGTTGTTGAGTGTCGTAGAGAGAGTTTAGTTGAAGTCTATGTTTGTGACATCCTTCTCTATATCAGCTAAAACAATGCTTCTTAGGCTTGAATCAACTTTATCTTCTGCTTTGTATATTGTCTCTGATCCTCTTTTCTATAACCTTAAGAGTTCCAATATCTTTGTGTTCCTTTGTCGTATCATCAAGAAAAAATTGCAGAGCAGAAAGATTTTGATAGAGATATTGAACATGTTATTGTTGGGTTCTAAAGGTGTGAACAGGAAATGAAGGGTTGTGACTCTCTTGAAGGGTTGTGACTTTGCCAAAGGGTTGTGACCATTTGAAAGGTTGTGCCTTTTCCAAAGGGTTGTGACCTTTCTGAAAGGTTGTCTTTTTCCCAAAGAGTTGTGACCTTTACCCTTTGTTAGCTATAAATAGAGAGATTTTCTCTCATTTTTCTGCATCAAATTCTTCCCTTCTCTGGCATACATTTCTTATAAAATAAAATCGATTGATCGTGTCTATGTTTGTGATTCGTTGTTGTCATTTTGAATTCGTTGAAATTATTGAAGTTTGAGGTACCACTACTTATTTAATGGTTAATCTGTTTTATCTTGTGAGGAATTAATCTAAAGCCTCGGGTACTTGAGGGGATTAAATTTCTTAGGGACACACACTGGGTTCTGTGGACCGGACAATTCTTTTATTTTTCCTTTCATCTTTTATTATTTTTGGTTTTCCTAACCTGAATACAGGATATAACAAACTTAAGAAATTTAAATTTTGATATTTTATGTGTTCTTTTTATTGGAAAAAAACAAGCAAAAGAGAATTATTTTATCATATGATAAAAGACGTTTGGGATGAATTAGCACTACATTAATATGTTCGAGTATATTTTTTGTAGTAAGTTTTCCTTGGATGGGTAAGATCATTTTTATTTTCATCCCAAGTGCATTGAAGCATTGCACCTTTTCAGTTTTCTTTTCAATAAGAAAAGTTATTTTGTGCATAAATGTTAAGATATGCACTTTAAGTTTTTTTCCTATATTCTTGGTTTTATATAACTATGAGAAGAAGTAAATGAACAAATGTTGTCTCCTAACAATATTTGAACATGAGTTTAGTTTCTCGTTGAAATTCAATGTCTTCTAAGGAATATTAAAATATGATGGAAATTGGGAAAGAAAAAAAAATTAGCAAGAAAAGTGACTTGCATGGAATCATTGCTGACAGATAGCATATGATTCAATGAGAGTAAAAATCAGGTTCTATCTTTATTATCCTTGATTATTTTTTTCTATACTTTATAAGTTATGAAATTTGTTTCATAAATGTTAGAATAGATGGTCATTATGTGATGATCCTAAATACATCTTTATTCTATTAATATGTATTATGTTTACACGAGGAAAAAAAACTTTTGTAGTTTTCTACTTCATGTGAAATTTGATTGTGTCTTACTTTTGGAGACTAAAATCTTCTTATTTTTTACTCATTTGGTTTGAAGAATATAATAACTTCATGAACAAATCAGATTGTGCATTGGTTTGAAGAATATAGAAACTTCACCAATTTGTTAAATACTCTGGTTGAATGAATATTCTGACTTAAAAAGAACAAAATCTTCGTTAGGAATATTAAGGCTAAATGATTTGAAAAAGATAAAATCTTCATCGTTACCTAGAAACAGTGTTGTACTTGAGGTTTCTGGAGATTAAAACCTTTTTTATTTACTACTCTGTCTGAATGTGAAACTGATTCGAAGAATATAAAAACTTCATCAGAATTCAAGGTTCATTCGGTTAACGATTAGAAAAATATAAAAAAACTTCATCGTTAAACTAGAAACAAGTTGCATAAAGATTGAATTTTTATTGTTAGTATACCAAATACTAAGTGGTCTGTCTAATTGTGACAAAAAGGGAAAAAAAGTACTAGTAACATAAAATTAGTGATTTTTGTGTGTGCAATGGGTGTTTCTATGGATTAAATCTCCAAAAGAAGGCTTTGTGTTACCAATGTCTATTTTGATGGTATACTATTTGAAAGCATGGAAAAAAAATATGTTGAATATAATTTCAAATACTTGAAAAATATTTTTGAGAACATATTTAAAATGTGGGAGGTTCTTTCATTGTGATAAAGACAAAATTAGACTTACTATCTAATTTAAATTTGAAAGTCCAAGATATGAAATTTGACGACATTCTTGTATTATGTTAGACCCACAAAATTCTTGAAGTATATTTTGATATTCTGGTCGTTGAGTCTCTCTTTACTAGTTTATGATACGACTAGTATAAAACCACAAAATTATATTGCTCATTCAAAAGAATTGTATTCTTTGATGAAAAAGTGTCACATAAAATATTGTGATTTTTCATGACAAGATATGTCTATTAAAATAAATTTATTTGTATAGACATGAACATTGGTGAAAAGTGATCTGTTATGTTTGTGTTGTAAAACAAACATTTGGGTCATATTACCCTTATTTGATCGATGAGATTATGGTCAATGGTAATTCTATAACAGATTAAATGTTATGGAAAGGTCATTTTGGAAAGGACATCTGGCAAGTCAGCCAGATTGCTTACTTTAAATCTATATTTGTATTTGACAAAGTTATAAAAATTAAAGAACAAAATATTTGCAGGAAAAGGTTACCTCACGGAAGGTCTTTTAAAACCAAGTATTTCTGTCTGTTCTTACTTGCTTAAATCAAATTGTTTGTGACATGAACGCTTGAGATATGTCAATTACAAAACCTTGCAAAAAACTGATCAACTTAGAATTTTTGCCTAACTTCTAGTGCAACAAATCAAAATGTCAAATATTTGCTGTTAAAAGGAATTTTAATCCCTTAGAATTGATTTACACTGACATTTGTGATATGAAGTCAACACCATCTCGTGGTGGAAAAAATTGTTTCATAAATTTTATTGGCAATTGCACTGGATACTATTATGTCTACTTGCTGAATGGTAAGGATGAAGCGATAGAAACATCAAAGCAATATAAAACTGAAGTTGAAAACCATTGTCATGATTAGAAGTGGTAGATGTGGAGAATATGGATCTTCTTTTGCAGAAATATATTTGGAAAATGGAATCATGCATCAAATTACTGTACATACTCACCTCAATCTAATGAAACTGTTGACAGGAAAAAAACCAAACTTTGATGAAAATGTTGAATGTCCTACTTATAAGTTCAGGTCTACCACAAAATTTGTGGGGGATGCTATCATTATAGCAAAACAAAACAACAAAAAGTTTGTCTGTTTAGAAAGAGAGAAACAAAACATTTTGTTTGTTAAGAAAGGGAGCAACAAATAAAAAACTTTTGTTTGTTAAGGAATGGAGCAACAAAAAGTTTTGTTTGTTCAGGCTTTGTTGTATCCTGATAGAGAATTTCTTGTCGGCCCTTAAAGTATATACAAGCAATAACTCTTGAAAGATAGTGATCTAACAATTTCCAATACAGTCTATTTCATATGAGAAATTGAAATGAGGGAACTATTCCCAAATGGGTCAAAATAGAATCTAAGACTGTGGATTGTATGTTCATTGGATATGCTACAAATAGTAAAGCATGTCAGCTTATTGTCCATAAGTCCGAACCATCAGATAGTTAAGTGAAGGGTCTAAACGACCTTAGAACGAACCAAAGGAGAATGTACTTAATAAAGAGATTCAGAGGCGTAGTAAATGTCAATGGACAAATTACTTCCTTAGAGTTTTATTTTTTCTTCTTGAAAATGAGTCTCATAAATTCAAAGAAGCTATACCCTCTGTGGACTCATTCTTTTTGGAAAGAGGCTATCAATAGTAAGATAGATTCAATCTTGAGAAATCATACTTAGAGTTGGTTGATTTTCTTCCAGGAAATAAACCTTTGAGTTCAAAGTGGATCTACAAAAGGAAAAGAAAGTTGATGAAACTATTGACAAATACAAAGCAAGACTTATTGACATAGGCTTTAGATAATAAGAAAGCCTTGATTATTTTGACACATAATATCCACTAACTAGGATTACATCAATTAAGATGTTAATTGCGATAGTTGTAGTATATAACCTTTAAATTCGTCAAAATGAATGTGAAAACATTTTTTTTAAAATGGAGATTGGAGGAAGAAATTTACATGGAACAACTCGAGAGCTTTGTGATTCCTGGTAAAGAAAGAAAGTATGTAAATGTGTTAAGTCACTTTGTGGACTAAAAAGAAGTGCCAAAATAATGACATGCGAAGTTTGACAAAACTATGTTGGCAAATGAATTCAAGATTAACGAATGTGATAAATGTTTTTACATTAAAGACACTCCAAATCACAAGGTCATTGTTTGTTTTTATGTTGATGACATGTTGATCAAAAGAGACATCTGACAGAAATGCTACTAAGCATATGCTAGAAAGTAACTTTGAGATGAAATACATTGAAGTTACTAATGTGATTGAAAAGGTACTTGACAAGTTCAAGTATTTGGATTTCAATATTGTCAAGACTCCAATAAATGTGAGTTTTGTACTTCAAAAGAATGAAGGTAAAAGTGACTCACAATTGGATTATGCTAGAGTATTGAGAAGTATGATATATATCATGAAGTGTACGCGATTAGATATAACATGTGCTATTAGTAAACTAAGTCGGTTCACAAGTAATCTCAATCAAACTCATTGGATGACAACGAAAAGAGTTTTGGAGTATTTAAAACATACTTAAAAACTATTTTTGCATTATAACTAATATTCAACAGTATTGGAGAAATATAGTGATGCAAATTGAATCTGCAGGTCAAATGAAGTAAAATCCACGAGTGGATATATATTTACTCTTTGTGCAGGAGCAATCTCTTAGAAATCTTCCAAATAGAATGTATCGCTCGCTCTACTATGAAATCCGAGTTTATCACTCTAGATAAGGCCGGTGAAGAAGTTGAATGACTCCAAAATTTCTTGAATGATTTTTGGCCCAAACCTTTAGCTCTTATATGCATACACCGTGACAGTTAATTTGCAATAGGTAGGGCATAGAGCATGATGTAAAATGGAAAGTCTCGTCATATATGACGTAGACACAATATCGTTAAAGAACTACTCTCTAGTGGAATTATCATAATTGACTATGTAAAGTCAAAGGATAATGTGTCAGATCCACTTACAAAAGGCCTAATTAGAGATGGAGTTGAAATATTATCAAAGGGAATGGGACTATGGCCGAGGACAAGTCATTGTGGCAGTAATTCTAACTAGAAGATTGTAGGTCTGAATATCTAGGTTGAAGGAGATCAGAGAAAGGCATTGATGACGGTTCAAAATTGTCAAAATATTTTTACGGTCCATTCTCATGATAAGAGAATGTTTTGTAACAAGGATAAAGACATTAGGACTTTTTAATTGTTTCTAAGTTTGATACAGGGTATATCAAATGGTGCATCTAGGGATAACACATTAGAAATCACCTATGTATGTGTGAAGTGTAAGCCGCTTCTGTGTGTGTAATTTGTTGCTGTCATTTTGAGCTCGTTGAAATTATTGAAGTTTGAGGTACCACTACTTCTTTAATGATTAATCTGTTTTATCTTGGGAGGAATTAATCTACAACATCGTGTGCTTGAGGGGATTAAATTTCTTAAGGACACACAGAGGGTTCTGTGTACTCGGATAGTTCTTTTATTTTTTTTTCTTCTTTTACTTTTCTATTTTCCTAACCTGAATACACGAGATAACAATTATTGTGTACATATTTGAAAAACCAAAGATGGTTTGGTTTGAAGAGCTGATCTAATGTATACGTAAGTGAAGAACGAGAAGCATAAGTCATTATTATTTATTTGTTGGAATAACTTAAAGATAGAGTCTTGCATATTTAATCTCTGTGATTTTGTCCAAATCATTTACTTTTCCATCTCTAAATTTTTATAATTGCGGGACAAAGACATAGGATACTTACCCTTTATCATTTGTTTAGTTAAAAGATATGATGCACGAGAACACAACCAATTACAAAACAAGAAAATCAAATTGTTTCACTTAATTAATACAGTACTATAGGTATGAGATGCACATGTACAGCCCAATTTCTTTTCTATTTTATAATAGTGAGACAAGGTGTAGTGCACTCATTGAGTTCACCAGCACTCTCCTGCAATTTAAAATGATAATTAATCTAAATTTTGAAAAGTTCGTATAGAAAATATATGATAGGTTTTCATTATAATTTACAACCTTAAATAAATATATGTGTTGAAGTTAAAAGAAAGAAACTAAGGATTAGTTTTGTTCGTTGACAAAATTATTTAGTACTATAATTTTGTTAGTAATATATCAAAAAAGTATATTTTGATGTTTATGTTCCTTACCCTCCAAGTGAATGACAATTGTTGTAAAGAAAAGAAAGTAAAGGAGAAAGTGAACTGAAAAATAGACCAAAAGAGAAGAAAAAGCTACTGTGGTCTTCTTTATTTCTTATGCAACTTGAAACTAAGAGACCTGCCTATTAAATAGGCTTACAACGGAACTGAAATACTAAAATTTAGGTACCCTCTAATTATTATATAGCTATTAGTCTGGTACAAAATCTAAGCTTACTAAAATAAAGGAAACTAAGACTTGGTCAAGTATCATTGAATCACTTATCAACCACTCCCCCCCCCCCCCCCCCCCCCCCTCCCCGATTCAAACATGCAATGTCACGCCCCGAGCTACCCCCGAGACGCGGACACGGGACCTAGGACCACAAGTGATCCTAAGCTAACCCTACTGGCATGATCATGAGCATACTAAAGATAATAATAACTAATGCGGAAGCTAAATCATAAAGTAAGTCTGAAATAATGGGGAATACCCATTTACTATAACTGAGATTAATGAAAACTAATGAGTTTAATACAAAAAAGATATTAACTCAATACTAAGCTGAATCTAACTATGTCTAAAATAAGCCTCTAAACTGACTAGAAGTGCTGGGACATGCCCCAGCTGAGTCTAGAAAATATGAAACTAAAAGAGTGAAAACTGAAAGATAAATGACTATTGTCCTCGAAGAATGAGGACTCACCACTAATACTGCTGAACTGGAGATCGAAAACCGATCTAAGCGTGATCTGGATGCTGAGAACCTGAACCTACATCACGAGAAGATGTAGCTCACGTATGCGTCAGTACTTGAAAGGTACTGAGCATGCAGGATAAAGTAAAGCTGAAATAACATATAACTAAACAAAGCAATAAAGCAATGAAATAATCTGGACATGATATAGATGTTGAATACTAAGCTAACTGAATGCAATGACCAATTTATAACATGTTGACTGAATATTGAATGAACTGTAAGTGTGGTCAATGCAATAGAGTCTGACTGAACTATGGGAGCTACTAATAACCGACAATAAAACCACATGAGCTAAATGTGGAGTCCGATGTATACACCCCACCCAATATACCCTGCCAGAGGTATAGAGGCATGCAGGCGTGATCACTAAACTGATGTTGCCCACAGAGGGGACTTACACCTACGTGGCTCGTAGTTCTGGGACTATATGGGTACGCTGAACCCTAGTCCAACTCGGTATTATGCTACTCCCAATGAATTAAGTGGTTAACTGGTTATGACTGAAGTTTTGTAAATACTGGATAGTTCAAGACTGAACATGCAAACTAAGAATGCAACAATTAATCTAATAATGATGCATTACTAACTGAGGCATGTATAACTTAATGACTGAAATATCTGACCTAGCATGTGTAATTCAAGAACTAAAGAAATACATAGCTAGGGTTCTGAAATTCATGCAAAAAACGAAGTAATAACATGATAATCTGATTTGGAACATTTTAATAACTAATTCATGATGATCTGTTGAAATTCTAGAAACCCTAGGTTTGTTCATAATCATGGAATCAAGAATCTGACTGAATTCTAGGGACCTAATGGGCGAAAGGAACCCACTAGTGAAATCCCACATACCTGTTGATGAATTCCACGGAGAAATCCTTTGATTTCTGGGCTGGAACAGAAGAAAACTTGTTGCGTTCTTCAACTAGGGTTCTTGACCTTTTTCTCCTCTCTTGCTACTAATTTTCTAAGTTTTGATTAATGATTTGACTTAGGTAAGTTCTAGTTATGTTTCTAGGCTTAAACTGATTAAAACCTCATGATTTAGGGTCTAAACGACGTATCTTATGGGTTAAACAAAATAGGAAAAGACCAAAAGACCCCTGAATTAACTGCTGTCAAAGTGACTGACGGATGGGACTGACGGGCCGTAGGTCAATCGACGGTCCGTTGATTGGTAGTCGTCGGTCGAGTCTGCCCGACAAGGCTTCACTAAAACGAGCATAACATTTTACTCAGAGGTCGGATTTTAGCAAACTCAATGGTGTTGGAAAGAGGGTTCAATTATCTATCATATCATAGGTCATGGGACACACAATTCCTTTTGTGCTAAGAGTTATGACCATCTGAAGTTGACCCATCAACAATTTTCAGCTAACTGGCTGCTGACCCTCATCTACGGTCAGACCTACGGACCGTGGATCGAATGACAGTCCGTTCTAGTCGACCGTAGTTTGTGTCAGAGGTAAAGGAGGTCTCGATCTACAAACTCGATACGGGGAGTTACAGGCAAACTCCAAGTTGACCTTTGAAGAACTTGTGCTTTGCTTAGGGAAGTGACTTCGTGAAGATGTCTGCTATTTGCTGATTTGTAACACAAGAATTCAAAATAATTTCACTAGTAGAGAAGACCTCAAATATAGTGATAGTGAAAAATTTCAGTTGTACCAGTTGGTTTCTGATTAAAATCTGCAACAAGTTTCCTTAACCAAATTGCTCAACAAGCTACAATATATTCAACCTATGAAGTTGATAAGGCCACCACTTCATGCTTCTATGAACTTCATGAAACAACTCCAGATCCAAGATTAAACGAGAAACCATGTGTTCTCTTTCTATCATAAATTATGCATGCATAATCACTATCAGTAAAGCCTGTTAATGTGAAATTTGTTATCTTAGAATACCAAATGTCATGCTCTGTTGTCCCAGCTATATATCTCGATACTCTTTTTTTACCTCCAAGGTGAAGCTTGCTTGGATTGTGCATAAACCTTGATATGACTCTAACAAAGAAAGCAATGTATGGTATTTTATGGGACAAGTAATTCAAACCACCAACCAGACTTCTAAAATAAGTCCCATTTTCCATTTCAAAACCATCATCACGAAAAACTTCTCATTAATATTCATCGGCATAGCAGCAACTTTACAATTTACCATAGTAAACTTTTTCAAAAAAATTGTTGCATATTATTTTGTTAAAGAAATATGCCTTCAATTTCCTGTTTCACCTCAAGACCAAGAAAATAATACTACAGACCAAATCAGACATCTCAAATTTTTTATCATGCAGTGCTTAAACTCAATGACGATAGACTCACTCGAACCCATATATATCATATCGTCAACATAAAAACATACCACCAAAAAAACATTTTTACCTCTTGTTTTACATATAGAGTAGGCTCGTTTTTACTTTATTCAAAACCATTCTCATGGAAATATGAATCAATCTTAAAGTACCATGTCTGTCACGCTTGCTTTAAGAAATAGAGTGCCTTTTTAAAACTTGTAGACCTTATCTTCTTTGCCATTAACTACAAACCTTCAAGCTGTGAGACATAGACCTCCTCTCTCAAATCACCATTTAAAAAGTTAAATTTATTATCGAATTGGTAGAGTAGCTAACTTAAATTAGCAGTCAACTTAAATTAGCAGCCAAGGCTATAAAAGTTCTCACAGTTTTAAATAGGGCAACAGGAGAAAATATTTCTTCAAAGTTATTACCTTATTGTTGGGAATAACCCTTTGCGATGAGCCTTGCCTTGTGTTTTTGGATGCTGCCATCAGCATATCCTTTTAAACTCCCATTTGAGACCAATAGCTTTCTTTCCTTCTGGGAAATTTATCAAGCCCCATGTCTGATTCTTTTGAATAGACAACAACTCATCTTCCATAGCTTTGCACCATTTATCCTCTCTTTCAGCATCTTCAAAGTAAATACGATCTGAAAGAAGTAAAGCAAATCTACAAGATGTATTGTCAACATATGTGGGATTTGGTTTTTTATCCCTTGTTGATCTTCTTAATGCAATTGTCTTAGTTGTGGGTTCTTTCAATGTTGAAAATGTTGCTAGTTCAATTGATGAGACACTAGATAGACTTGCCAAAAAGGGATATGCTCCATACTCTTGATGAACAATATTGTCAGAAGGAAGAAATTAAATATTTGAACTTTCATTTCCTAAATTAAAGTTCCAACTTGCATTTTCATTGAACACAACATTTTTATTTACCATTTTCTCACTCACTTGATTATATAACTTATAGCCTTTGGATTGTGTTTTATATCCAATAAAGATATATTTTTCACATGTGAGAAAATCCTTTAACAATTTCATTGATGCTAATCTTGGAGAAAACTAGATCATAAAACATTCATTTTCATAAATCAGGCACAACTTTTCATGAAAACACCTTTCATAGATTCAAGCTTCTTTATAAATTCATGTCTTTTATGGTTGATAATCAAGAATAGTGTCTAGGTTCATGTGAAATCAATAGTAAAACATGTAATTGATTCAAAGCAATCATAACAAGATTAAAATCATACAATTGAATCAACACAATTTGAACCTATGAATAATTGAATGAAAACCTAATCAATTTTGGTGAAATTGAATTGGAGAATTGAGAAGTTCTTGGGGCTCACTGGATGAATGAAACCTATTGATGAAGCCCTACATTCCTTGAGGATTAAATCACAAAATAAATGGAGGAATTGGAGACTTTAAGCTTGAAACCCTAGGTGTTCTTCATTGATCTTAATTAAGAGAATTTGGAGAGGATAAATGTGGATAGGATTGTGGATTTGAGTGAATGCGATAGTTGGGGTAATTATAGGGGTAGAATGGTAGTTATAGGACTTAAAATTAGAGTCAAAAGGACATAGTATAGGTATTAAATTCAACGTAAAAGAGCCAATTACCCTTAAGAAATAACTGTAGGAGAACCATATGGTTTGGACAAAAGGACCATAGAAATTCCTATGGACCATATTGGTAAACCGTTAGTCGAGTTACTAGGGCCTAAATTTGGACAACTTTATACGACACCCTTCTACGGACTGTCTAAATTCCTATGGTCCATTGACCTCATCCATAGATATAAACTTTAACCTCAATATCTTACTATATCTGGAACCTTTCTACGGAACCCATCTATAATCCGTTGAACATCCTACGACCCATCTTGTCCATTCGTATGTCAAACTTCAGAAACTTAAATTTCTCAAATCTGAACCTCATTCCTACGAGTGCCATCTACGATCCTTAGAAAGTTCGACGAATTGTAGACTAGTCTCAAAGGATTCAACCAGTAGCCAGAAATAAGAAAATTTTCCTTTCCTTTTGACTTTCCAATTTTCGAGGTGTTACACCATCGACAATGTGTGTCGGTAATATGACTTACAATATTCTTTCTTCAAACAAATCATTATTTTCGATGGAACCAAAGGTATTCGGAAGTACATATTATGTTCGAGATATACGACCATTTGTTTCTAAGTTGGACCCTATGGCATTGAAGTATGTTTTCTTGGATTATTCTCGTCTTCAAAAAGTGTAATGATGTTATTCTACTCAACTTTGAAAATATATGGTGTTAAATGATGTGATATTTTCAGAGATTACACCATTTTTCTATACTTCACCTAAAACCACAAGTCAAGGAGAGGAAGATGAGTGGTAAGTTTATCAGGTTACTTGTGTCACTACCACAAAAGAGACATTTAGTGGCCATAGATTTTGCTTTTAGCTGCAATATTTATTGCCGCAAAAACTTTTAGCGGCAATAAGGTTAATGCTATTGCATCCAGTGTCGCTAAAGCCTTTAGTGACATTTATATAGAGTTCCGATAAATATTCATTCTATTGCCGCTAAAAGTAATTAGCCTTTAGTGGCATTTGGTAAATATTCATTTTGTTGCCGCTAAATTTAATTAGCCTCTAGTAGCATTTATTACTAATAGCGGCAATAAAATTGATATTTAGCAGCAATTATCATTATTAGTAAATTTTTTATATTTAGTGACATTTGTTATTACCGGTAAAAATATGAGAACTGCCAGAGACCTATTGTAGTGACAATTATTATGGTAAAACAAAAGATAATAATAGAAGAATTACGAAATTCAAGCAAGTCATTCATATAAAACAAGATCAATCAAATACATCAACATTCTTGTATTTTGGTGGTAAAAAAAGGTATGAATTATCTAAACAGTAAGAATGTGTTCAAGATATCAAAAAGAGAGAGAGATGATGTGTTCAACAATGAAAAAAGTAGGATATTGAGTCCTTATTTCTTTTCCCCAGTGTGAATCATGACCATATGTGCAATATCGAAGGATCTTTAGATATATGTAGAAAAGTTGTTGTGCTGCCAGAAATAAAGAAGAGAAATAAGTCGATCTAACAATCAAATAAAAATGTACTCAAGTAAACAACACGAACAAAATACACAGTAGATAGAAGCTAATACAAACATTGGACTTCATTTTTTCCAGGGTCCTCATAATAGAATCAAGTTTCATACTCTAATCCACAATTCTTATATACCTTATCTCAACAATCTAACACAAGTAGAAGCCAACATCCACCTTTTGCACTATTTCAAAAACAAGTAAATAACCTTCATTCAAAATAAGTCACCAAACTAAATGATATCAGATAGTAGTCGCAAAATTGCAGCATTGCAAATTTTGCAAGCAGATTTCCCGAATAGTGTCTCAGAATGCAAAGTGAGGAAACAAGAAGGCCGTAGAATTTCAAATACTAAATTACTGTGATATCATCTATTTGCTGGAGGAGTCTATGTCAATAGAGTGCAGATACCAACTTCAGGAAAACTGTTTCCTGATGGTAATTTACAAATGAAGAAATACAAGACTTTTTGTACGCTAATCATTGGTTGAAGCTAATGGATGCTAACACCAACAGTGCCTTGCTACTCTTTCTGGTGCTTTCAATTTGAAAATACTAATCAGCCCAATTATATTGCTAATCATCAGTAATCGTAGGAATGCAATCACCTAAGAGATTAATTACTCTCTGGGTGCGGGGATAGAGGAATATATTTTTAACTTTTTCATGTTTGGTTCATCAAATTTTTTGAAAAACTTTCTCTATGAAAATAAGTTCCTTATGAATGATTTCACAAGTGACATTCTACAACAACCTACAGAAAGTTTCATCATTTACGGACAATAGTGTCATAAGAAATACAATTGAATCAAGAGATAATACAATCATAATATTGAGAAGGTGGGAAATTTGCTACAAGTAAACAATGAAGAGAAGGAATTGACAGTGGAAAAGAATCAAGTGAAGCAGGTTTCAAACAACATGGTTGAAGGAGTTGAGGAAATTTATAAGGTAGATGATGATTAGACAACTAAACATCAAAATTTGATGGTAAATATTCCACAACAAACAACATCAACACAGGTACATGAGGATTCCAGAAAAAAGATTACATGTGAGGAAAAAGAACTTGTCACCAATTGACGACTTGAGAACTGCTTATATGGCTTGTTCATTGCCACTATTGGCCTCAGAAACCTAGTAAAAATCGACACACTGGATGAACAAATTTTATTGTAATGCTAAAATTTAAGAACAAAAGCTTAAAACTTTGAAATCAGATAACCTGTCTAGCAGGGGTTCCATTGTTTTGAGGCATGCTTAATTCAATAGGAGCATCTTTCCACATGACTTGTCTCATCCATCATAATTATGAAACTAGCATTTCTTGATTCTTTCTCATCAAATTCATTTCTTCGTCCTGTTTTTTGTTCAACCCCTTCAACTCGTTTATCTATTGTTCTAACTTATGTGCAGCCTCATTACACAAACTATGAACACCAACATTTCGTAAGAACGATTTACTGCCCCATAACAGAGAAGGGATTGGGCCAAGTCCTAAACCACGGACATAACCACTTTTTTCATTTCCCAATACATGAGAATAGATATCGCCTTTCCAAGAAACATTGCATTAGATTGTTCCTCTTGTGTCTCGTCACTACTCATCTTCTCTTTCATCATGTCCTGAGAATATATCAGATAACAATTTATGACACGATAATGTATTATAAGTCACGTCCATGTAAAAAGTACAAAATCAATGTAAAAAATTGAGAAGCTTCAACAGAGTTGAAGCTCACCAATTCCTCATATGTTAACATTACAAACATTTTTTTCCCAATCAACACTCAAGTTAGAATTTTCACAACTGGAAGATAAAAGTGAGTAAGAAAGCTCACAACGACATTTGAAGACTCCTCATCCAGTGTTCTACCATCTTTATGCTTTTTATGAATTAATATGTAGACTTTTGAATGTGTAGGCTCTATTTCGTCTATAGCCTAATGAAGTTAAATTGATGCAAAATAAATTAGGTACGACCAAAAAGAGCTTTAACATCTTATAGTGGGTAATTTACGCGTTAGTACATGTTCATTCATCAAGGTTGCGGTAACAACCCGAACTTTCATTAATTAGGAAAAGCAAAGATTCAAGAAAATATAGGCCACTGACCCGCAAGGTGGGCCAGGTGCCACTGGGGCACCACCGCCAGAGGGGGTAAGTTGGCGCTAGAGCGGAATAAGCGAGGTAGAATGTAAATTTTGAGAAATCCTTTTTTTCTCCATCTTCCTAAAATACCTAAATAAGTTGTAAAACACCCTAGAAACCTCAGAAAAGCAGCTCTAAGCTTGGGAAGGAGGGAGGAGGAGATTTCTAGCGTGGGGATGGAAAAATCTTATGAATTCTTGGCTAAATTGACCATCACAAACCCGAAAAACTCAAATTTTAATCAAAAACTCTGTACAGCTGCCTGGCGCCCAGGTAGGCTAGGTTTTTTACAATTGAGTAGTTTCAAATATGTGCTTACTACGTGATATATATATAAATCAATGGTAGGGTTGTGTGTAGACCTTCGTGCACCGAGTAAATTACATGAATAATCCTTAGAATTCAAAGTATGTGGGTTTATGCCTTGTGAGGAGGAATTGATGAGTTGTTAGAAAAAGCTAGAATTGCTATCATGGATAGAATTGGGTCAAGAATGAGGACATGAAATCAAAAGTGGAACTAGATTCATGAATGTATGCTACATCTGATAATTGAAGTGATGAAATGAGGTATTATGATGAATGGTGATTAAAACCTAATGAGAAATCCTAATGATGAACTAGGGTTGAGTATGGTCATTTATTACATATGCGATAGGGATTAATGAGTAATTCGTAGGTGATGGTTGTGATTCTATGATTGTGTGATGTATGCTTGTTCTTGCTTCATTATGATACTTGTATATGTATGAATGTTGCAATGTTGATCACACTTGTTGTAAATGAGATAGATGAATTATCTTTACCATGAAATTAGGACTTAAATATATGATCTTGATGATGTAATGGTTATTGTGATTGTAGTGTGTGAATGGGATCGGATTGCCACGTTCCGGCATAACTAACTTGGATCGGATTGCCACGTTCCAGCATAACTAACTTGGATCGAATTGCCACGTTTCGGCATAATATTAGATTGAATTGCCACGTTCTGGTATAATATGGGATTGGATTGCCACCTTCAAGCATAAACATGGGATCGGCTGCCACGTTCCGGCACACTAACTTGGGATCGATTGCCACGTTCCGGCATGCTAACTGTTTGAGTTTGGGTTTCGTGAGAGGACCAATTATGTGATATAAATGTGAGTTATTCGTTGTTCGGGTACTTGTTGACAATATTGTATACGCTTGATATACGTTGTGAGTAAAGTATTGTATTGGTTTGTATATGTTGTACTTAGTGGACTCGTGTTATGACAATTATAGTTGGTTGTTCGTGGGTTGTAATGGCGAGGGTAGAGATAGTGAATGCGATGGAAAATTATTAGGGGATTTCACCTTGGGCAAAAGAGGTTGGGTTAGTGTTAAGAAAGCTTTAATCAGGGTATTATGTGACTATGGTTGGTAATGTGATGAGGAAGTAAGGTAGGACGTGTACGGTTAGTTGACTTGGTGGTGTTTGTAATTCGGAAATTTCTTATGTGTTTACAATGGTAAAGCTATGATCAGGAACCTGTAAGTGGGTTGATTAAAAAGGGGTTTGTAGTTAGAATGCTAGTGTGATTGGAGGTATTTCAATGAAAGGGGTGAAGGTGTTGAAGTGAGAGTTTTATTCCATGATCTTACTAGTTGGTTTCTTATGTTATGTGGTGGGCGTCAGGTTGACCGATAATATCTACCAGTACGTGTGTTTTGTGATGATACTAATCTTGATATGTTTTTTGACATAGTCTGGATGCAGGATTGGTGACGTTTCATTAGGGTAAGACGAAGAAAATCTCCAGCAGCTTCTATTCTTCCTTCCGCATGGTGGGAGCTGTGTCTTTTATTTATCATGTCCAGTTGTACTTTTAGTAGATCCTGTACCTATTTAGACTAGATCCATTGTGAGTTGTTTAAATTACCTTGCAGTTTAACTAATAGTGTGCCCGCGTTATTTATAAAATCATAGTGTTATATTTATTTCTGTTTTCTTAAAATTTCTGCATGTTTTTACTATTGGGATATGAGGGTTCTCCTATGTAGGTGTTAGAGTGGGTGCCCGCACAACCCGGTGGGTTGGGTCGTGACAAATTTGTATCATAGCCTAGGTTACCGGTCTCCCCGTACAAGAGCAAAATGTGAACTAGGCTCATGTGGATTGGTGTGTTGACGTCCACATTTAATCTGCGAGAGGCTAGGAAGCATTCTAGGAAGTCGTTCCACTTATTCTCTCTTTTTGTGCGAAGTATCGCTTGAGGTATGAGTTCAGTCCAATTGGTATCTCAACGAAAGTACACGGACAAGTTAATTGGAATAGAGAAGGTTCCATTTGGTATCTGGCCTTAAGGTTCATATAAGGCATAAATGGCTAACAATGGCCATCTATATAACGAACTAACCAATAAAGTGAAATTGTTGTGAGGCGTGATTATAATTGTGATTGTGTATTTCTCATTGTTTGAATTAATTGTAATCTGGTTACTCCGTGTTGAGTGAAATAATTGTGTATGTGGAAGTATTCTTGGGATTCTGATTTACTGATGATGTGGAGGTGTTATAGTGGATGTGTGTGGCATGATTTAGGGCCCGATGTTGTGTGTGTGGATTGAATTAACGGTGAATGTAAAAGTGAACTTGTTAAAGTGTAAGGATGTGAATTCATGGATTATATATGTGTACTTGAACCTTCAGTATGCGCAATGTGTTGGCTAATTGTGTAAATTATGCAACTCGTAATGTCTGGGTGTATACTGGGGATGTGTGGGTGTAATGTTGAAATTAATGAGAACTAGTGGGGTACCGTGTCGTTAAGACTGATTCAGATTAGTTAATGATTTTCCTAGCTTGAAGTTTTATCTTAGATTGTTTGGCTAAGCTAGTTCGTATAACATAGTTGGAGTTTTAAATTTGATGGCCTGATAAAATAGGAACCTCGGGAAAAACATAAAAGAGTGAGAAAGAACCCAGAAATTCCTGGGTTCTGGTCCCGTTAGAGCTGCTGGAGTGGGATTTTTCCCACCATAGCGGGACCGCCACAGCGGGAATTTCTCCGCCAAAGCGGGATAGGGCGAGGCAGAACCTAACCCAGCCTCTCATGTTTTCCCTCAATATATCTTTTTCTTTTTTTTTTGGACCCAGTCCTTCAATATATCTTTTTCTTTTTTTTTGGACCCCGAATGGGATCCAATCAAATCTCTACAATCTTTCAAGTGTTCAGCAATCGAGATGGTTTATAAAAACTTAGGGATTCAACTTTTGCTACGAAAAAATAGGAAATCAAGTATCCATGCGCTACAAAACATAGAAAGTTGAAAGATAAAAACAAGTTGTCTTAAATTACAAGCCCAAGAGAGGCAAAGGGAAAGTTGATCAAGGACTCTCGGACTGGGTGGTGTTAATTTCTGAATCAAGGTTCTCTGGGGTGTTACACCATTCCAAGCCTCATTCAGCATAGAGAAATCCCTGAAGTCCGGCGGCTTGAGTCGGGGAAGTTTCTTGTCAGGGGCCATACAAGTAAATATGGTCTTGATAGTCTTCCACATCTGGAGCATCAGACGATCCCTGACCACACCCTTTCTCCTCTCCTTTCGCAGATGGCGGCGGAGCATTTCAACCTCCAGGCCAGTGCTGGATGGAACCGGAGTGAATTCAGTATAGGCACTCCCCATCCTCTCCCGGACAGCCTCTAATTCTTCCTCAACCCGTGCACCTGAGAGTGGGTCCTCGCCTTCCGAATCCACTGCCGCCTTGCTGCTGCTAGCCTTGCTTATCCTCCTCTTCTTGACCCTAGAAGTGGAACCTGACCTGACCAAAAGTGGGTAAAGGGGGGGATCCATGGGAATTACCTCATCAACATCAAAGACCGGCACTCCCGCTCACGTGCACAGCGCAGTGATGAGTCCTAGAAGGAAGAAGGCCTTCTTGTTGCCTCGATAAAACATCTTCCATTTGGAGATGATCTGTGTTCCCACATTCATTTGGATGCCTTATATAGAACACGCCACCACCATAGCCCAGGCAAAGGTCACGTCGGTGCGGTTGCCCGACGGACGGATCCTCCTAGTCACCAGGTGAAGCCACGTCTTAGCATCGGGTGACCAATCTATGCTAATAATACCCTCCGCAGTAGCCCAGTATACATGATCCCGGTGCGTGGGCTCAACCAGAGTACCTCTCAACCGTTCTAGATCCATCTCCCTTAGCTTGGCCTCAAACTCCGTGTTTGAGGCATCGGGTACCTCTAGTACCTCATTAATAGCAGTAGCATTCAAGGGGATGTCGACTCCCCGGACACAGATGACGGGGTGATTTTCATCCCAGCGGACGGTAAGGAGGATGGCATAAAACTCCCTCACCCAAGTGAAACATGCATTTGGGGGAGCCTCAGTCAACAGAATCCACCCGAACGCTACCAACCGAGCATAGAATGCGGGCGCCTTCTCCTTAAGCTTATGCAGCACGAACCCTCTCTCCCAACAAAACCCAATGTTGTGGTAGTCATGATACCTTTCCTGACTCGCGGCATCGGGGAATCAGATGAAGGGTAGGTATTCTTCATTTTGACCTGCCATTTAGAAGCCTGCAATAAGTTGAAGACAAGTTAGAACAATATAGGACAGTTGGATAGGGCTAAAACAAAAAGAGAGAAAAGTTGGTGTAAGAGTGCAGGCCACTGGTCTGGCACATCCCGCCACAGCGGCCAAAATCACACCAGAGCGAGATGATAAAGGCCGCCACAATGGGATGAAGGCAGCCACAGCGGCCTACATCTAGGACGAACACCAGGCGCGACAATGGCGTCTTTTCGTCCCAAAATCCCCATTTTCGTCAGAATTTCAGCAGATTAGAGTATATCAACTACCCTAGAACCTATTTATGCATTTATTTCAACAAAATAAACTCAAAACAGTGCCCAGATTCTAGTTTTAAGCAAAGGAGCTTTTCAATTTCCCCCACCCATTTTTGGATTGATTTACCAATATTTTTATGAAATCCTTACGCCCAGGACGTTGTGGAAATGTTGGGGACGTAAGCAAAGTGACCATGCTACGTTTAGTATACCAATCTAGCAACCTAGTTCAAAATTTCAAAATAACTACCCCAAAACCAATTCTAACCTATTAATTAGCAGCATGCAATTGTTGTTAGTCCATTGTCATGTTGATTTTATCCTTTGAATTGCATAACATATAATATCTTTGTTATCAACATATATCAAGATATTACAAACTTGTAGAAAAATGTGATATGCTTGTATTATCATATATCGCGCTAGAATTTATTTCTCCAATACTCTCGAGAATCACCTCCAGATTACCCAACCCATGCAGTATTAGTTACTCAAGTATCGGAAAATTATCATTACCTGCTTCCCTCATTTCAGATCTGCTTCTACAATTCGTAGATAATTTAATTTGTGAAACACAGCATTTCATTTAGTGTCCAACTTGTTCCAGCGAATGTATAAAACCGTTCGAGATTGAGTAAATTAGCCAGCAAATTCATGACTTCCCATGGTATACAAGTACCTTTTAAGGAAAATATCCCTAAAGAAAATCATGATCGGGTCAATGTATTGTAAAAATCTTTAGCTCTTTTAGATTGAGAGTTCTTCTTATGATTTCCGCAGCAAAAGGAGAATAATGAAGATAAAGCATGTTCAAGTTATTGAAAAGCAAAGTTTTTTCTTCAATACCATGATTTTCTTCCTCAAGAGGATTATATATATATATATATATATATATATTATCAAAGTTGTTCAATTCTTGTAGAAACATATCTCAAATGTACAAGCTGAGGTATTACACAAGTGAAATAATATTCAATTGAAAATACGTCCAATACCATAAGCAACTTCAACTGTAAAACATCTTTTTTGAAATATCTACTTGCATTGAAATAAATATGCGGATTATACCATTGCTATGTCGCATACGATAATCATGTTTCTCTTCAAGTGTAGATAGAAGGATCACTCCCCGTTGATCATATATGGATTTACTTAGGCATAGTTGGCTAAGAAGATCATGAATTTTCAAGTTCTTATCCTTCCATTAGTCCTTCATGTACAAGCCACAATTAGACTTCTATCAGTTAACTCTTCTAGATACTCCTATGCCTGTTGGACAAAATGATAATCACACCCAGGATAATGTCCAAACTAAATAGCAATAGGAAGAGAGTAACAACAACACCAAATATTAAAATGGGGTAAATCTGATACCCGAAGAAGTAATACAATAATATTGATGAAAAACTTGGTAGTGTCAAAAGACTACTACTCAACACTCTTTTATTTCTAACAACTAACAATTATATTACTTTCACACTATTTTCTCACAAACTAAGAAGTAGTTTGTGGATTACTCTCTCTACTCTCTATTGCTTCTCTATTTTTTTTTTGTGTCTTCTAGTGTTCAATTACTACTCTATTTATAGAGTTTTTGAACCTCTTGATTACATCATTAGTGACATAAATGTGGTAGACCGTTAAACTCTACCAAACTTTGACGACC
The DNA here is from genome assembly GCF_019186545.1 of Solanum stenotomum. NCBI lineage: Eukaryota > Viridiplantae > Streptophyta > Magnoliopsida > Solanales > Solanaceae > Solanum > Solanum stenotomum. The sequence continues at coordinate 30,622,242 of NC_064283.1, forward strand.
AACTTTTACATTTGTGGCTTGCCAACTTTCTCATTTGTGGCAATTAAATTTCAACAAATGTGGCTGCCAAATTAGTTGCTGCCAAGATTTTATTCCCACAATGCCACCACTTCTAACCTTTTATTATTTCTAATCAACTTGGAAACATTAATCTCTTTATCTTCAAGAAAACCTCCAAAGAAAGAATTGATTGAAACTGTTTGGATATAGTACCAAAGAATCAGTTTAGATTTTCCGCAACATTCTTCCAATTATCATGTGTTGGGTCCATTTGACCAAGAAGTCTTGCAACGACAACAATCGAGAGAGGTAATCCTCGACATTGTAGTACAATATGCTTCCCTAGTTCTACAAGTAGAGGAGGAAACAAATATTTTTTTGAATGATTTTTTGGTGAAGTTCAAACTGTCATCAAGACTTATAAAAGACTTTATATGAGTTGGACAATCAGGATAGCTGACATAATCGGCAACATACAAGAGTAGAGTGGTTAATAGAATTTGGCTTCTATTGTCATCATTTGGAAGTATTCTTTGTATTTGGTCCCATGCCTCAGTACTCCATATATCATCTGTGACAATTAGAAATCTCCCACCCTTCAGACCTCTTTACACAATCTTCATTAGTTGATCATCGCTCATTTCTTGATTGCTTCCTGTAATTGTAGAGACAACTTCAAGAAGCATTTGTCTCTCGTTGTATTCTTCGAAGATAGTGTCCCATGCATGTTTATCAAATTGAAAACAAATATAATCATCATAAACTTTTTTGGCAAGAGTTGTCTTACCTATATTGCACATACCAAAAATTGGTACGATAGCTAAAACGTCTGTTTGGGCAGTGAGGTGTTCAAGTATGGCATTGAAGTCATCCTCCATCCCAAAAATAGTATTTTCCTAAATTGTATTTTTTTTTCTGGTGAGGACTTTTTCTTCAGATTTTCTTCAATGCTTGTTAAACTCAATCTGTGGCACTTCTTTCCTGAGAGAATCAACATCTTTTTCCACTTTTAGCAATTTTCCTCAAAGTATTTACAAGCCCCCTGTCATGACCCGCGACTTTTTCATACCACTTGGGCATGAAATTAAAGAATAAGTGAGCTAGACTTAGTGGGAAGAGTTTAGAGTCTCAGAGAGGTTTGAAGAAGACTGTAGAATATTACTTGGAAGGCCTAGACTTGTAGAGAATTCTAGAAGAGTGGCCTATTTGTAAATATGCATGGACTTGTCTAGCAAATTGTTTTGTCACTTTAGCCCTTAGGTGTGAAGTATACATAGGAGAGCATTCATTTGTAACAAATCAAGAAAAAGCAAGAAATATTACAAGATCGTGAAAAAATCATAAGTTGTTGAGTGTCGTACAGAGAGTTTAGTTGAAGTCTAAGTTCGTGACATCCTTCTCTATATTAGCTAAAACAATGCTTCTTAGGCTTGAATCAACTTTATCTTCTACTTTGTATATTACATCTCTGATCCTCTTTTCTATAACCTTAAGAGTTTCAATGTCTTTGGCTTAATTTGTCGTATCGTCAAGAAAAACTTGCATAGCAGAAAGACTTTGATAGAGAGATTGAACATGGTGTTGTGTACAACTTCAACAAACCAAAGATCGGTTATGTTTGAAGAGTACTTGTTCCAATGTATACATAAGTGAAGAAAGAGCAAAATATTTCTATTTATAGGTTTTAAGTATTATTTTATAAATTCCCTGATATTTAAATCCCGCTCGAAGCGCGGGTAATTTTACTAGTGTACACATTAGTGGAGAAAGAGCAACATATTTCTATTTATTTGTTGGAATAACTAAATGATAGTCTTACAGATTTAATCTCTTTGATTTTGTCCAAATCGTTTACTTTTCCATCTCTAATATTTTATGACTGGGGGACAAACACATAGCATACTTACCCTTTATCATTTGTTTAGTTAAAAGAGATGATGCATGAGAACACAACCAATTACAAAACAAGATGATCAAATTGCTTCACTTGATTGATACAGTACTATAGATATGAGATGCACATGTACAACCCAAGTTCTTTCTAATTTATATAATTGTGAGACAAGGTGTAGTGCACTCATTGAGTTCACCAACAAGCCCCTGCAGTTTAAAATAATAATTAATTTGAATTTTGAAAAAATCGTGTAGAAAATATATATATGATATGTTTCATTATAATTTACAACCTTAAATAAATATATGTGTTGAAATTTAAAGAAAGACACTAAGGACTAGTTTTGTTCGTTGACAAAATTATTTAGTACTATAATTTTGTTAGTAATATATCAAAAAAGTATATTTTGATGTTTATGTTCCATACCCTCCAAGTGAATGACAACTGTTGTAAAGAAAAGAAAGTAAAGGAGAAAGTGAACTGAAAAATAGAGCATAAGAGAAGAAAAAGCCTCTGCGGTCTTCTTTATTTTTGATGCAACTTGAAACTAAGAGTTAAATAGGCTTACAACGGAACTGAAATACTAAATTTTAGGTACCCACGAATTACTAATTAGCTATTAGTCTGGCACAATATCTAAGCTTACTTAAATAAAGGAAACTAAGACTTGGTCAAGTGTCCTTGAATCACTTCTCAACACCCCCCGATTCAAACCTGCAAACTCCAAGTTGACCTCTGAAGAACCCATGCTTTGCTTAGGGAAGTGACTTTGTGAAGATGTATGCTATTTACTCATTTGTAACACAAAGCTTCAAAATAATTTCACCAGTACAGAGAAGACCTCAAATATAGTGATAGTGAAAAAGTTCAGTTGCACCCGTTGGTTTTTGATTAAAATCTGCAACAAATCTCCTTATAAACAAAATTGCTCGGCAAGCTATAGAGGTTTCTACAATATATTGAGTCTATGATGTTGATAAGGCCACCACTTCCTGCTTCTTTGAACTCCATGAAAATTCTCCAGAGCCAAGATTAAACGAGAAACCATGTGTTTTCTTTCTATCAAAAATGAAGAATGCACAATCACTATCAGTAAAGCCAGTTAATGTGAAATTTGTTATCTTAGAATACCACATTTCATGCTCTGTTGTCCCAGCTATAAATCTCAGTACTCTATTTTTATCTCCAAGGTGAAGCATGCTTGGATTGTGCATAAATCTCGATATGACTCTAACAGAAAGCAATGTATTGTCTTGTATGGGACAAATAATTCAAACCACCAACCATACTTCTAAAATAAGTCGCATTTTCCATTTCAAAACCATCATCACAACAAACTTCTCATTAATATTCATCAGCATAGCAGCAACTTTACAATTTACCATAGTAAACTTTTTCAAAAAAATGTTGCATATTATTTTTGTTAAACAAATATGCCTTCAATTTCCTGTTTCACCTCAAGACCAAGAAAATAATGCTACAGACTCAAATCAGACATCTCAAATTTTTTATCATGCAGATCTTAAATTCAGTGACGATACACTCACTCGAACCCATATATATCATATCGTCAACGTAAAAACATACCACCAAAAAATCATTTTTACCTTCTTGCTTTACATAAACAGTAGGCTCATTGTTACGTGTTTCAAAACCATTTTCATGGAAATATCAATCAATCTTAAAGCACCATGTCTGTGACATTTGTTTTAAAACATAGAGTGTCTTTTTAAAACATGTAGACCTTATCTTGTTTGCCATTAACTACAAACCTTCAGGCTGTGAGACATAGACCTCCTCTCTCAAATCACAATTTAAAAAGGCAAATTTATCATCAAATTGGTACAGTAGCCAACTTAAATTAGCAGCCAAGGCTAAAAATGTTCTCACAATCTTAAATAGGGCAACATGAGAACATGTTTCTTCAAAGTTAGTACCTTGTTGTTGGAAAAACCCTTTGTAATGAACCTTGCCTTGTGTTTTTGGATGCTGCCACCAGCATATACTTTTAAACACCCATTTGACCCCATTTGAGCCCAATAGCTTTCTTTCCTTCCGGCAAATTGACCAAGCCCCATATCTGATTCTTTTGAATAGACAACAACTCCTTTTCCATAGTTTTGCACCATTTATCCTCTCTTTCAGCATCTTCAAAGTAAATACGATCTGAAAGAAGTAAAGTAAAAGTACAAGATGTATTGTCAACATATGTGGGATTTGTTTTTTTATCCCTTGTTGATCTTCTTAATGCAGTTGTCTTAGCTGAGGGTTCTTTCAATGTTGAAAATGTTGCTGGTGCAATTGATGAGACACTCAATAGACTTGCCAAAAAAGGATATGCTACATACTCTTGATGAACAATATTGTCAGAAGGCAGAAATTAAATATTTGAACTTTCATTTTCTGAATTAAAGTTCCAACTTGCATCTTTGTTGAACACAACATTTTTATTTACCATTTTCTCACTCACTTGATTATATAACTTATAGGCTTTGGATTGTGTTCTATATCCAATAAAGATATATTTTTCACACGTGAGAAAATCTTTTAACAATTCCATTGATGCTAATCTTGAAGCAAACTAGATCATAAAACATTACTTTTCATAAATCAGGCACAACTTTTCGTGAAAACATCTTTCATAGATTCAAGCTTCTTTATGAATTCATGTCTTTTAGGGTTGATAATCAAGAATAATGCTTGGGTTCATGTGAAATCAATAGTAAAACATGTAATTGATTCAAAAAAATCATAATAAGATTAAAATCATACAATTGGATCAACACAATTTGAACCTATGAATGATTGAATGAAAACCTAATCAATTTTGGTGATATTGAAGTTGGAGAATTGAGAAGTTCTTGGGGCATCAATGGATGAATGAAGCCCATTGATGAAGCCCGACATTCCTTGAGGATCAAAGCCCAAAATAAATGGAGGAATTGGAGACTTGAAGCTTGAAACCCTAGGCGTTCTTCATTGATCTTAAGAGAATTTGGAGAGGATAAATGTGGATAGGATTGGGGATTTGAGTGAATGCGAGAGCTGGGGTAATATAGGGGTAGAATGGTAGTTATAGGACTTAAAATTAGGGTCAAAACGACATAGTATAGGTATTAATTCAAATGAAAAGAGCCAAACATATACCCTTAAGAAATAACTGTTGGAGAACTATACGGTTTGGACTAACGGACCTTAGAAATTGCTATGGACCATAGTGGTAAACCGTAGGTCGAGTTACTAGGGCCTAAAATTGGACAGCTTTCTACGACACCCTTCTACGGACCGTCTAAATTCCTACGGTCCATAGACCTCATCCATAGATATCAACTTTAACCTCAAAATCTTACTAAGTGTGGAACCTTTCTACGGAACCCATTTACAATCCGTTGAACATCCAACGACCCATCTTGTCCATTTGTATGTCAAACTTTAGAAACTTGAATTTCCTAAATCTGTACCTCATTCCTACAAGTGCCATCTATGATCCGTAGAAACTTCTATGAACTGTAGACTGGTTCTCACAGGATTCAACCAGTAGCCAATAATAAGAAGATTTTCCTTTGCTTTTGACTTTCCAATTTTCGAGGTATTACACCATCGACAATGCTTGGACTTACAATATTCTTTTTTCAAACAAATCATTGTTTCCGGTGGAACCATAGATATTCTGAAGTACATATTACGCTTGAGATGTACGACCATCTGTTTCTAAGTTTAACCCTAAGGCATTGAAGTGTGTTTTCTTGGATTATTTTCGTCTTCAAAAGGCGTAACGATGTTATTCTACTCAACTTTGAAAATATATGGTGTCAAATGATGTGATATTTTCAGAGATTACACCATTTTTTATACTCCACCTAAAACCACAAGTCAGGGGGACGAAGATGACTGATTAGTTTATCAAGTTACTTGTGTCACTACCACAAAAGAGACATTTAGTGGCAATAGATTTTGATTTTTAGCAGCAATAAACCTTTTAGCGGCAATAAGGTTAATGTCATTGCATCCAGTGTCCCTAAAGCCTTTAGTGGCATTTATATAGAGTGCCGTTAAATATCCATTCTATTGCCACTAAAAGTAAATAGCCTTTAATGGCATTTTTATAGATTTCCGGTAAATATTCATTTTATTGCCGCTACAAGTAATTAGCCTCTAGTAGCATTTATTACTTTTAGTGGCAACAAAATTGATATTTAGCGGCAATTATCATTATTTGTAATTTTTTTTATATTTTGTGACATTTGTTATTTCCGGTAAAAATATGATAATTGCCAAAGACCTATTGTAGTGACAATTACTATGGTAAAACAAAAGATAATAATAGAAGAATTATGAAATTCAAACAAATCATTCATATAAAACAAGATCAATCAATACATCAATTTTCTTGTATTTTGGTGGTCAAAAAAAGGTATGAATTTTGTAAACAGTAAGAATGTGTTCAAGTTATCAAAGAGAGAGAGAGAGATGATGTGTTCGACAATGAAAAACCTAGGAGATTGAGTCCTTATTTCTTTTCCCCGGTGAAATTATGGCTGCTTGAATCACGACCATATGTGCAATATCGAAGGATCTTTAGATATTTGTAGAAACGTTGTTGTGCTACCAGAAATAAAGAAGAAAAATAAGTCAATCTAACAATCAAATAAAAATCTACTCAAGTAAACAACACAAACAAAATACATAGTAGATAGAAGTTAATGCAAGCATTGAACTTCATTTTTTCCAGGGTCCTCATAATAGAATCATGTTTCATACTCTAATCCACAGTTCATACAAAAGAACAAAAGTTATATGTCTTATCTCAACAATCTAACACAAGTAGAAGCGAAGATGCACCTTTTGTGCTATTTCAAAAGCAAGTAAACAACCTTCATGCAAAATAAGTCACCAAACTAAATGATATCATATAGTAGTAGTAAAATTGCAGCATTGCAAATTTTGCAAGCATATTTCCCGAACAGTGTCTCAGAACGCAAAGTGAGGAAACAAGAAGGTCAAAGAAATTCAAATAATAAATTATTGTGATATCATCTATTTGCTGGATGAGTCTTATGTCAATAGAGTGCAGATACCAACTTCAGGAAAACTGTTTCCTGATAGTAATTTACAAATGAACAATTACAAGACTTTTTGTATGCTAATCATTGGTTGACGCTAATGGATGCTAACACCAACAGTAGCATTTGCTACTCTTTCTAGTGCTTTCAATTTCAAAATAATAACCAGCCCAATTATATTGCTAATCATCTGTAATCGTAGGAATGCAATCACCTAAGAGATTAATTACTCTATGGGAGCGGAGATAGAGGAATATATTTTTAATTTTTTCATGTTTGGTTCATCAAAATTTTTGAAAAACATTCTCTAAGAAAATAAGTTCTTTATCAATGATTTCACAAGTGACATTCTACAACTATCTACATGAAGTTTCATTATTTACAGACAATAGTGTCATAAGAAATACAACTGAAGCAAGAGATAATACAATCGTAATATTGAGAAGGTGGGAAATTTGCTACAAGTAATCAATGAAGAGAAGGAATTGACAGTAGAAAAGAATCAAGTGAAGCAGGTTTCAAACAACATGGCTGAAGGAGTTGAGGAAGTTAATAAGGTAGATGATGATTAGACAACTCAACATCAAAATTTGATAGTAAATATTCCACAACAAACAACATCAACACAGGTACATGAGGACTCCAGAAAAAAGATTACCTGTGAGGAAGAAGAACTCGTCACCAACTGACGACTTAAGAAGTGCTTATATTTCTTGTTCATTGCCACTATTGGCATTAGAAACCTAGTAAAAATCAACACACTAGATGAATAAATTTTATTATAAAGCTAAAATGTTAGAACAAAAGCTTAAAACTTTGAAATCGGATAACCTGTCTAGTAGAGCTTCCATTGTTTTGAGGCATGCTTAATTCAATAGGAGCATATTTCCACATGACTTGTCTCATCCATGATAATTATGAAACTAGCATTTCCTGATTCTTTGTCATCAAAATCATTTCTTTCGTCCTGCTTTTTGTTCAATTCCTTTAACTCATTTATCTCTTGTTCTAACTTATGTGCTGCCTCATTACACAAACTATCAACACCAACATTTCGTAAGAATGATTTACTACCCCATAACAGAGAAGGGGTTGGACCAAGTCCTAAACCATGGACATAACCACTTTTTTTATTTCTGAATACTTGAGAATACACATCTCCTTTCCAAGCAACACTTCCATTGGATTGTTCCTCCTGTGTCTCATCATTACTCATCTTCTCTTTCATCATGTCCTGAGAATAATTAAGATTACAATTTATGACACGATAATGTAATTTAAGTCACGTCCGTGTAAAAAGTACAAAATCAATGTAATAAAACTAAGAAGCTTCAACAGAAAAGTTGAAGCTCAGCAATTCCTCATATTTTAACCTTATAAGCAGTTTTTTTCCTAATCAACTTTCAAGTTAGAATTTTCACAATTGAAAGATAAAAGTGAGTAAGAAATCTCACAATGACATTTGAAGACTCCGCATCCAGTGGTCTACCATCTCTACGCTTTGTATGAATTAATATGTAGACTTTTGTGCATGTAGGCTATATTCCGTCTATAGCCTAATGAAGTTAAATTGATGCAAAATAAATTACGTATGACCAAAACGAGTTATAACATCATTTAGTAAGTAATTTATGCTTTTGGATCCTCCTGTGTGAGCCATTGTGTCTGTAGCCGTACTGATTTTATTTGCTTGAATACGCTTCTAGAATGAGAAAACAAAACTTCAGTTCTTACTAGTACAACATATTACTTATGTTCTTTGAAAACACCAGTGAAAGAACTATGTAAAAAGACAATACCATCGAAAGCACAACTTGAGACTGGCTGCACAAAACAAACTATACATTAGGGACATATGGTTGAAATGGGAATGTTTGTAGATCCTAGTTGACCTCTGTGTGTTTTGGCTAATGAGAGTGTCTCTCATCTTTTCTATGCTTGTAATATCTCTTCTCATATATGGCAGAAACTACTCACCAAGTATGGAATCCCAGTGAAGTTACTTACCTAGTTTGTACTCCATGAGGTAGTTATCTCTGATGATATGAGGTAAGAGATAACTATTTTAAAGTACAAATAGGAAATAGATGCATGCAGCAGCAACATTCTAGCACAAATAGAAGCAATGGCAGCACTCTAACAGTAAATTTGTATTACCCAAAAAACAATTATAAAGTAGTATAACTATTTATGAGTTCAAAACATATTTTGGAAATGAAAATACAAAGTTACATGAGATTCATAATATAGGTTCTACTAATCAAGAAATGTACTCACTAACCTTCGCTTTTTCAGAAAGCCAATATGAGACAAGAGGGTTCCATTGATCCCTTGGTATGTGACTTGGTCTATTTTTCATCAAGGCATCTTTGGTCTTATATTTGGTCACATACGAAGCCTTTAAGTCGCATTTATAGTCTCTCCATTTTTTTCCTATCGACTTCTTCACAAACTCTTCTCCACATATCGGAATGGAGAACTTTTTCTGAAATGATAGACAAAAGTTAACAAGATAAGATCATGTATAAAAAGAAATGATACTTGTCAAGAATAATAATATTATACCTTCACAAACTCCACCAACCTTGTCTTTTCTTCATCATCAAATACTCGCCAATCATTTAGAGAGGAAAATATAACAACTCACTGCTACTTGTATCAACAATTAACAAGCAGATGTATGATTTTTCATATTTCTGGTAAGAGGTTGATAGAGAGCCTAAGAAAATTAAGAGGAGAGCTCTCTACGTTGTTGGGGATGTATGCAACTATCAAATGACGGAATATAATCCTAGATTCAACTAGTACTAGATACATTCTCGTATAATTAGATCTTATTATGCAGATAATCTATAAATTTAAGTTTCTAGAAAGAACATGGCTCATTGTTAAGCTCAATAGCAATATCAATAGAATTGTTATCCTCAGATGTTTGGGATTGAGAGCAGCTCCAAGCTTTCATTATTTGTTGAATGTATGGTTGTACTTCTTCATCAAGATGTTGTTCCATTACCAATCTGCTAGCTACTCTATTTTGCATTTTGGTTCTACTTATCTATTTACTTCAAACTTGTAGAAGAAAATCAAGAGTGCAGATTTGAAGAAAAGATTCAGGGAACAGCACCATCCTTATTCAAATTAGAACTCAGAAAACTCTCCATGACAAAGTCAAGTGTTATATGATGGCATAATGCTCTGGACTGTTTCTTACAACCAAGTGCTCTTGTTATGTATTCAAACAATTTTATAAGAAACCATTTGCTTTATTTAATATGGAAATTTTTTCGCTCATATAAGAAGTTATTAACTTAGCAATAGTGTCCTAACATTAATCCTCGCATACCTACTGTTTCTTACAACCAAATTCTCTTATAACTAAAATGAGAGAGAGAGAGAGAAAGTGATAAAGAGAGAGGGAGAGAGAAAGAGAGAGAATTTAATCTCCGACCACATTGATATAAGAAATGTATATGCACCAGAATTTAGAAATAAGTTTAGTAACTAACAAACTACTGCTTTCCAACTAAACCTTTCCATAACAGTCAGTCGTTGGAAAGATTATTTCCAGATCTTTCCTACGATATCTGGAAACACACATAACTCATCCTGAGCTAGGGGTTATGGTTGTTTGAAGTTGACCAAAAACTCAACTTAACGTACGTGACAAATTTACCAGATATCTAATTTTTCCAAATATGACTATTTCCAATTCTTAACTTCTTCCTAGTTATTTCAATTTGCGAGATGTTACAATATCTCCCCCTTGGAAACATTAATCCTCGAATGAGATTACTCTTACTAAGCTAAGGGTGTAACATCTAACATTCAGCTCAAACACCCAACAAGCAATGCAATTACAACATGCAATCTCATAAATTAAAGAGACCAAGAAGTGAATCGGTACCTTGATCTGGAATTTATCCGGTTTCAAAGAGGGGTGGATACCTCTTCTTCATATCCTTTTCAGCTTCCCAAGTAGCTTCCTCAACGAACTGATTTCTCCAAAGAAGTTTGACTGATGCTACTTCCTTAGTCCTCAACTTTCGAACTTGACGATCTCAAATCTGAACCAGAATCTCTTCATAAGATAAGCTATCCTTGATCCCAATATCTTTCGTTAGTATTATCAACGAGAGATCACCCATGCCCTTCTTCAACATGGAGATGTGAAATACTGGATGAATCGCTGCTAACTCTTGTGGTAGCTCCAACTCGTAAGCTATATTACCAACCCTTTTTGATATTCTGTAAGGGCCAATATACCGGGACTAAGTTTCCCCTTCTTACCAAATCTCATAACACCCTTCATGGGTGAAACTTTAAGATATACCCAATCATCTACTTCAAACTCTAACTCCCTTATCCTAATATCACTGTAGGATTTCTGACGACTCTGCGTTGTTTTCAACCTTTCTTGAATCACTTTCACCTTCTCCATAGCTTGATAAACTAAATCAGGTCCTATCAACCCAGCTTCACCAACTTTAAACCATCCAATAGGAGATATGCATCTTCTCACATAAAGAGCTTCATAAGGATCCATTTGGATGCTAGAGTGGTAACTATTGTTGTAAGCAAACTCAATGAGAGGTAGATGATCATCTCAATTGCCCTTGAAATCAATCACACAGGCCCTCAACATATCCGCTAAAGTATGAATAGTGCACTCTGCTTGACCATCCATCCGAGGATGAAAAACAGTACTTAGGTTCACCTTTGAACCCAAATCTTTTTGAAAAGATTTCCAAAATTCTGTAGTAAATTGTGCACCTCTATCCGAACTAATCGAAACTGGCACCCCAAGAAGTCTAACTACCTTTTGAAGATACAACTTGGCATAGTCATCTGCAGTATGGGTAGTCTTTATCGGCAAAAAGTGGGCTGATTTTGTCATTCTATCAACAATCGCCCAAATAGAATCGTGTTGTCTGTGAGACCTCGGTAGACCTGTGATGTAATACATATTAATCATCTCCCACTTCCATTCCGAAAGTTCTATATTCTGAGCTAAACCACCGGGCCTTTGATGTTCTACTTTAACTTGTTGGCAATTCGGACACTTAGCAATAAATTCTGCAATGCCCTTCTTCATACTACTCCACCAATAAACCTCTCTCAAATCGCGGTACATCTTTGTGGAACCCGGATGAATGGAATATCTGGAGCTATGAGCTTCCTCCATGATCCTCTCTTGAATTTCATCCACTCTTGTTACACACAACCTACCTTGATACCTCAATACATCATCTCCCCCTTGTTCAAAAGCCAATACTTTTTGCTTATGAACATTTGCCTTCAGTTCAAGCAAAAAAGGATCTTGGTCTTGCTTCTCTTTTACTTCTGACACTAATGATGATTCAACCCCATTCATCATCACTACTCCTCCTTCTGTGGAATCCATTAGTCGAACTCCCAGGCGTGCAAGTCTATGCACATCTTTCGCTAACTCTCTCTTTTCTTCCTCAATATGGGCAGTACTACCCATAGACAACCTATTTAAAGCATCAGCAACAACATTAGCCTTACCTGGGTGATAAAGAATACTCATGTCATAATCCTTAAGTAGTTCTAACCACCTCATTTGTTTGAGATTAAGCTATTTCTAAGTGAACACATATTGAAGACTCTTGTGATCGGTGAACACATCCACATGAACACCATAAAGATAATGGCACGATATTTTCAAAGTAAATATTATGGTAGCCAACTCTAGATTATGGGTTGGATAATTCTTCTCATGAACCTTCAACTGTCTGGAGGCATAAACTTTAACTTTGTCATTCTTCATTAATACACAACCAAAATCAACTCTAGACTCATCACAATACACCACAAAACCTTGAGTACCTTCTGGTATGGTCAAAATTGGGCAGTAGGCAACCTCTTTTTGAATTCTTGCAAGTTTTTCTCACAAGCTTCAGACCATTGAAACTTCACTATTTTCTGTGTTAACTTAGTCAAAGGGGGTGAAATAGACGAGAACCCCTCTACAAACCTTCTATAATAGCCAGACAAACCCAAGAAACTCCTAATGTTAGTTGGAGATGTCGGTCTAGGCCAATTATGCACTGCCTCTATTTTCTGAGTATCAACTTTAATTCCCTCTCCAGACACATGTGTCCTAAGAATGCCAAAGACTCAAGACAAAACTCACACTTAGAGAACTTGACATACAACTCTCTATCTCTTAGAGTTTGGAGAACTATTCTAAGATAACTAACACGATCTTCTTCATTCCTCGAATAGATTAGTATGTCATCAATGAAGATGATAACAAACATATCTAAATGAGGCTCGAATACTCTATTCATAATATCCATGAATGTCGCAGGAGCATTGGTCAAACCAAATGACATAACTAGAAACTCATAATGACCATAATGGGTCCTGAATGTTGTCTTTGGAATATCACATTCCTTCACTCTTAACTGATAGTAGCCTGATTTGAGGTCTATCTTAGAGAAACAGGTGGCACCCTGAAGTAAATTGAAAAAATCATCAATTCTCGAAAGAGGATATTTGTTCTTGATGGTAACCTTGTTCAACTGACGGTAATCTATACACATCCTAAGGGAACCTTCTTTCTTTCTCACAAATAAGACCAGAGCGCTCCAAGGTGAGACACTTTGTCGAATAAAGCCTTATCAAGCATATCTTTCAACTGTTATTTAAGCTCTTTCAACTCTGCTGGTGCCATTCTATATGGCGGAATAGATATAAGGGAAGAATGTCTATACTGAAGTCTATTTCTCTCTCAAGAGGGACTCCGGGAAGATTAGCAGGAAAGACTTCTGCGAACTCTCTTACTACTAAAACTGACTGAATAGGAAGTATCTCAACAATAGAGTCATTAACTCGGACTAAGTGATAGACACACCCCTTGGAAACTAACTTTCTTGCTTTAAGGTACGAAAAAAATGACCCTTAGGCACTGTTGAACTACTTTTCCACTCTAAAATTGACTCATTTGAAAACTGAAACTTGACAACTCGAATTCTACAATCAACTGAGGCATAACAAGCATGAAACCAGTCCATACCAAGAATGACATCAAAATCTACCATGTCTAACTCAATTAAATCAACCATGGTACTCTTATAATTGACGGAAACTGGACAATCACGATAGACTCTCTCTCTGCTAGAATAGATTCCCCAACAAGTGTAGAAACACAAAAGGGTTCACAGAGTTTTTTAGGAAGAACATCAAAACTACTTGAAACATAAGGGGTCACAAAAGATAAACTTGCTCATTGGTCTAGCAAAGCATAAACATCAAGAGTAAATATTTTGATTATACCTGTGACAACATCTGGAGAGTTCTCTTTCTCTTAGCAACTAGTGATCGCATAAAGACGGTTTGCTCCTCGGCAGTACCGAAAGTAGCGCATCTAGGTGCAGCCCTGTCTAGTAGAGCAATTGATCAAGATTGGGTTCTATTTCCCTGATTCCCATTACCTTGCTGGTTCTTAGGGCACTCTTTCATGAAGTGACCCTCTTTTCCACACTTGAAACAACTTGTGGAACCATCGTGACATTTACCTGGGTGGGTTCTACCACAGTTAGCACATGCAGGAGCCTAGTTACCGCCTTGTGCCATACTACCCTGAGATTGTGCAGGTCTAGCCCTGAAGTGCTGTGAATTCTGACTATTGTACTCACCTTTGTTTCTGGTGCAGGTGCACTAGCAGATGATAGAGCAGGTCCCTTTTGCTTTTGCTGAAAGGACGAACGGTTCACATTGCCTCTTTGCTGCCTGGATTCATTTCCTGTCTTCGCTTTGTTGTTTCTAAACTCCTCTCTATCCCTCAGCTTCTCTTTCTCAACCTGCTGCACATAGACCATCAACCTTGATATATCCATGTCACCTATTAGCATTGTTGCCCTACCTTCCTTACTCGACAGACGAGACAACCCAACAACAAACAAGCTCATTCTATTCCTCATATCCGCAACTATCTCCGGAGCATAACGGGACAGTTGGGTGAACTTCAACCCATACTCATGAACGCTCAAGGAATCCTACTTAAGTGTGAGGAACTCTTGTACATTAGCCTCTTCTAGTTCTCGGGGAAAGAAACACCCCAAGAAGGCTTCCTCAAAACAAGCCCAACTTACAGGTGGTGCATCCTCAGCTCGGTTCTTCTTCCGTTGATCAAACCAAGTCCTAGCAACATCCTTCAATTGACATGCAGCTAATTCTACTCGCTCAACATTGGCAACGTGCATAACATCAAATACCTTCTTCAGTTCCTCAATAAAGTTCTCTGGATCCTCAGTAGTGCTCGAACCAGTGAAACTTGGAGGGTTCATCCTTAACAACTCACGAATCCTTGAAGTGTCAGCCTCTTCTTGTTGATCCCCTTTTTGTTTCCCAACCTAGTTAGTCACAGCTTGACTTAGCATCCTTATCTCTTCTCTAAACTTAGCATTGGTAACTTCTCATTGGGTTACACTTCAGGTGCATTAGGTACCCCTTGCTCCTCAACATTACGCCTAGCAGGACGACTTGTGACAGCTTGTCGTGGAAGTATGATTATTTGAAAACACACGCAAGCACGAATTAGAAGAAACTTTTTAGAGATCAAACTCTAACGCACGAAGTCAGTATGGTTAGAATATTTCCTAAGTGTCGCAGTCTCCTAATTATATATGTGGCACGCTTAACATCGATAACTAGGCCTCTACTGACATGACTTCATAGACTCCCTAGAACTCTTGAACTCTGTGTTCTGATACCAAGTTTGTCACACCCCGAGCCTACACCCTAGGCGGGAATGACGCTCGAGAACCATTGATGTCCCCAAGCGAACCCTTGGACTGGTTTAATTACTCAGCGGAAGACTTAAACATAAGATACAATCTCAAAAGGGAAGCTCATGCATTGTCTTAAAGCAATATTAATCTTAGCCAAAATGGAAACTCAAGTCTTACACGTATAAAACTAAAATGAATAAGACTAAAGAACTATAACTATATGTCTATGAAGCCTCCAAAATAAAGAGGGATGTCGAGACAAGACCCCCGATCATCCTAACAATGAAATACTGAAAGCAAATGATAAAAGGAGCCCTCCAAAAAGCTAGGAGGCTTACTAACAGACTCTGAGTGCTCAACTGGATCAACGAGGCGTTGGATGTTGAACCTGGTTACATGCGTCTGCATCATAAGACGATGCACGACAATTGGATTAGTACATTGAATGTACGAGTATGCGAGTTGGAATGCTAAACATAACATAGGCTTGAAAAGAGTCTGAAAGAAACACTTACCTTGGCTTTACTCAACTCATGAATAACTCAACTCAATATAAAGCAATAAAACACATGCCATATATAAAAAGCTTTTAAAACGGTAGAAAGCAACTTAGTTCGTTAAATAAATGTAATAACAAACTCAATTTTACTCGTATAATAAAGTAATATAGTTTATGTGGGAGTTTCTCTAACCGACAACCACCATTGAGCCTAAGTGGTGATACAACGTCTTGCCCACGCTACCAAAACTGTCGTATACTTTGCCGTTATATAGAATGCCTTAACTAAGTTAATCCACTAGTATATGCTAAAAAGCACTTATGGAGCCATCTAAAAAGTGTGATCATTTACTACCCATGATGGCTACATGGTTTATGGAGACTTGAGTTATTATGAACTCGCATCCCCAAATCGGTGCTCAATACTACTCCCAAAATATACTTATCTCAAATGTTTTTAAAACAAAACTTCTTTTCTTTGGTTTGAGATAATTACTCAAAACTTAGCTTAAAAGCACTTTTGGAAATCGGTATTTTCCTTTCTTGTTCAAATGTGAAAAACATTTTAAACTCTTGGGAATACTTAGTTCCCTTATAACTTTTGGAGAAATGAACTCAACTCTTTACTCCTTGCTTAACTTAAAACTTAAGTCTTAAAATAAAGTTAAAACGTTTGTAAAAGACTTTTGAAATACTTTATGAACTTCTTTTGACTTGATTTTTAACTTTCCTTGAATTGAATTCAAGGATTGTGATTTGTGATAGGAAAGATCTCATGATGTTTAGGAGTATTTTTAGATAGCTAAACATGAGAAAACATCAAGAAATCATTGTCGGGAAACAAGTCCGCGATGCGGAGATGTATTTAAATATTTGATCGCGAAATTAAATTTTGAAATGAATTGACTTGGAGATTGTGATTTGTGATAGGAAAGAACTCCGCAATCCCATCAAATCTCAAGAACTAAAGCAAACTTCAAGAACATCATACTTTCAACTTTCTAGAAATGAATTTTCGCTGAAACGAACATGATTGGCGCGTGGGTGAATGAACCCAATGCTATGAGAGTTTCACATACCTTGTAGGATCGAATCCTTGGCAATTCCACAACCACAATCGCAAGAACTTGACGAATCTTGAGCTTCTCTTCTCCTTTATCCTCTTTTCTCTTCTCTCAAAGCCCTAGCGTATTTCTTAATTGCATAAACTAAACTAACTCAGTTTAGACTCCAAATAATTTATCAAAAATGGATTTAATTAATTGGGTAAGGAAAAGACTAAACTACCCTTCAAAAATCCGGATTAGACTTTCCTTATTTGAACAATCCAACTGCTATGCCATAATTTTACTATCTTTAGAAAAATCACTTTTTGAAATGTTTTAAATATAAAACAATTTGAGAAAAAATACTTATAATGGTATCATGTGCAAGGTTTGAAGTACACTAGTTTTCCAAATTAGAAAGGGAATTAATGAAGAATGAAGAATAGAGAAGAGAAAAGAGGATAAATCGCCCCCAAGAACAAAGAGAGGACAAGCTACTTCTAAACGCTGAAGACAAAGTTTATATCCATGAGAGATTGAGCTCTCAATCTTGTTGAAGACTAGTCAAGGGGAGATCTCATCATGAAAGAGACCTAAGAAAGATCCCACACATATTGTACTAATAAGATAGTAATATTTCACTGTAAATGTGAGTGATTTGATTCAAGAACTCGTAATAAAAATTAACTTCTTATTAGTCCACCTACACTGAGATTGTAGGACTTCATTGATTTGCTTTTTCCTTGTAATGCTTTTCATTGTCCCGGTAAAATTCTCTTAGAACGACTAGGATTACCTCCTCTTTTTTTGAAAAGTTAACATTGTCCTAATATTGATGCTCACAAAATCACAATAGCATCCCTTATCCGTTCTGCATATGCTTCAAAATATGTAAGTTTTTCAGCATTATCCTATATCATAGTTCTTACACCAAAGAGGAGCAATCTAGACACCTCTGATTTATCCTACTGATTGATTTCCTTTAAGTTTCAAAGTACCTATTAAGTATATCTTCGACAGTCTAAAGATCCTCAATTGATCCTCTTTTTATAAAGTAAAAAAATTTTGTCGATGTTCAGACAAAAAAGATCACCTTTTTACAAAAAGTATACCAAAAAGTAGAAAACCTCCAAGAGATTTGTTTTCTACGAACGAAACTCAATCTTTTATACATAGAGAAACTTCATGGGTGCACTAAAAGGAAATAAAAGATAAGATGCTACTCCTCAGCTGTACGAAATTCATATGTACACCCTCAAACACTTTCATATTTCTCTCTCCAAATGACCCACATAAATGCTAGTGGCACAAGCTTCCACGTCCTGCATCTTCTCTGTCTTCCACAGTACCAGTTGAACATGACCTCTTTAACAATACATGTGTATCACCCAAAAAAAATCCCAAACCCTCTAAAGATTTCCCCCCATAACCTCAAAGCAGCTTAACCAAAAGTGTTTTGTATTCTTATTGGAACATTTACTTGGGTTAGAATATCTATTTCTCGGAGGAATTTGTATCAATACACTTGAATTTTTTTTTTTGAGGTAAAGGTAACTATCAATACACTTGAATATTATGCTACGAATAAATCAGAACTTCTTTCTAGATTATAATTTGAAACATAATGAGAACTTTCTAGATTATAATTTGAAACATAATGAGGTAGTGTTCATAGCTTTGGAATGAGAAGTGCAAGCAAGCAATTATTGAATTAGCATTTAAGCTGATTAAATTAAGAAAAAATAGACTTAACATCAACAATATTCTGGATTCTGAACAACATTTGTAGCATACACTAGTGTCAATTATTACAACCATCTGACAAGAAGATAGGTAAAAATATAAATATATTTTGAAGACAACCGTATGAAATTGAGAAACATACGCGGAAAACACAGTATCAATGTTGGAAGATACAAGAATAGCATTTTACGTTGCTTCAGCAGCATATTTTGGCGAAATCCTTAATACAATATGATTGAGATCAGAATAAACCAGAGTTTTCCCTTTGAAAAGTCCACCAACCATATGATTAGCACCAGATTTAGCATGAAAAAGATCTAATTCTACATCAACTTCCCAATGAACTGTTTCCTTAATATTTTCTATGGTTTGCAACACATACTGCAAGGCATGATCAAGTACATGTGAACCAACAGGATGCGGACCGAATTGAGTCAAGGATATATCATGTTGAATAGCTTCATGCTCAGAAAAACCCCTCTTACCAACCTGTTGAGCTCCAAGTGGTTTAGGCAGACTGAGGTACTGCTGTTCATACACAAACCAACTCCCATATACAGCTACCACAAACAAGGCCAAAATCACATAGTTTGACATCTTAGCTACCAGAACCACACTTTCACTATCCCGATTACTCCTCTGCCTCACCATTTTCTTCGTATGGTTATGATGAATAAGAATATGATTTTCTACTCAACAATCTTAAATACCTACAATTACTTCTTCTAAAACCTAATTGACTTTTTCATATTTTCATGCTCCATCTGTTACTCTAACTAAAATATGCAGTACAACAGAGAGTTGAACTCTTGAACTTCTTGGTCAAGGGCATTTTAGGGTTTTAAAATAGTGTTTGCACCACCATTCACGTGTACATCTATTATACTTTTTTCTTTTTGGATAAATAAAATCACAATAAAGTAAAATCTTTATAACAATTTTTTATATTATATTAAAAATGATTCGTTTGAACTTTTTGTCCTTTTAAAAGCCTTTACATAAAATCGTCTTTTCATAATTTTTCTCGTATTGTTATTTAATTTTTTAAGAATTGGGGTTCTTAATTTAAGGATTATAATTTGTTCAGGTATAGAATTATTATTTCTTCCATATTGGTACTGTAGAATGCTGGTTATCCAAATACTTATGGAAATTAAAATTTTACAATTTTTCTTACCCAATTAAAACACTTTCTACTTTGGGGAAATATGAAGAAGTTATTGTAGTTACAAATTAGGACTCTCAATCAAAAGTCCAAATAAAATAAAGGTGTTGTTTTTTACTAGTAAAGTTCTTCTCCATAAATAAAAAAAAAATAATCTAGTTTGACTTGACACAAAGTGTTAAAAAAAAAAAAAATTCAATCTTGTGGTCCTAAATTAAAATTATATTAAATGTATCAAAATTCTTATTAATCTTGTGGCATTAAACATGTCATGTAAAAAGTTGAAATTAAAGTGTAGCGAAAAAAAAATCATTCTTTTTTTTTAACAAGCTAAACATAAAAATAGGTCTTTTAAAAAAAAACAAAGGGGTATAATAATACACGGTTAATAGAAATAGTGTGTTTTGTAAATTTTGTTTTTGGTCCATTAATGCTAATTTCGATATTGGCCGGTGTGATGTATGCGTATGTGTAATTTTTTCATTTAATTTGAAATTTATAATATTGATACTTTACTCCTTTATTTACTATTCATAACAAAAAATTTCATTGTGTTTCGTCTCATAGGTGAATATTGGTGTGTTGCTTGTTGAATTTTGACTTTGAAACTCGATCCATTAATTTGGGTTTCGACCTCGAATTGAGACCCAACTTTCAAATCAGAATTCGATCCCAATAATTAATAATCGATGCGAAACATAAAATTTGACTTTTATATAGAAATTTTGACCCTAACTTTCGAATTGTGATTCAACCACACCTGATTCGGAACCTAAATTTCAAACACTGGGATTTAAATATTTTTTAAAAAAATCAAAAATTTAAATTTCGTGTGTGTGTGGGGGGGGGGGGGGGGGNTGGTAAAAATATAAAAATTTGAAAATTTTGAAAATATTTTTCAAAAATAAAATTTTAAATTTTTTAGTAGGGTGGAATGAAAAATATTTTTAAAAAAATTTGAAAGTATTTTTCAAAAACAAACTTTTAAATTAGTTTTTTTAGGGGGCTGGTGGGGTCGGGGGTAGGGGTGGGGTGGGGTGGTGTAAAACATTAAAAAATTGAAAATGAAAATATTTTTTTAAAACAAANGGGGGGGGGGGATGGGGGTGGGGCAAGGGTTGGTAGGGGCGAACTTTAAATGTTTTTTGGGGGGTGGGGGCAAGGGCTGGTAGGGAGCGATTGGGGATAGGGTGGGGTGGGATGAAAAAATAAAATTTTGAAATTGAAATATTTTTTAAAAAATAAACTTTAATTTTTTTTTATTTTTTATTTTTGGCTGGGAGTGGGGGTGGTATGGGGTTGGGGTAAGTGTGGGTCGAAGAAAATGAAAATTTTAATTTTTTATTTTTTTTTTAAAAGCAAACTTTTAAATTTTTTTGTAGTGGGTGAGGGTAGGGGTAGTCAGGGGTTGGGTAGAGTAAAAGAAATCGAAAATTTTAAAATTTGAACTATTTTTCGAAAATAAAATTTTAAGTTGTTAACTTTTTTGGTTGGAGGTGGTTTGGGGGTAGGGGGCCGGGGAAGGGACAAAATAAATTGATTTAAAAAAAAAATTTTTGAATGGAGAAGGTCGGGAGTACGGGGTGAAATTAGAAAAAAATTGTAATTTAAGGTTGAAGCCTGAAGGGGAGTTTTGAAATTGTTTTCCTTAATTTTGGAAGGGAATTTATTTTTCTTAATTTTAAGAAAAATAAGTTGATTTGGAAACAATTTCCAAAACATTAAGTCAATCAAATGTAATTTTTCATGACAACTAACTATTTGCTTTCTTTTTTTCCACATTAAATTTGTCTTTCTATTTTTTTTTATCGAATGTGACATTTATTTGCTTTAGAATTCTTTACTACTTTCTTTTACTATAATGTTTATTTCATTCCCCATTCATCTTTACTTATCCGCTATTCTAAAAATAGTGGTCCAACAATATTTGTCCAGTTTAAAAAATAAAGAGATTATTTATCTTTTTGTGTCTATTTTATCCTTAATAGTAAATACTATTCAATATCTAATACATTTTCCAAAGCATTAAATTTAATATATTTAAAGGGTAACATAATAATATTACCCCTATTATTTATTGTTTCTTAAGATGTCTATCAAGTCAATAGTAGACAACTATTGTTAGACATGAGAAATAATTATCTTTTGCGTCAATACAAATCTTTTCTTTTTAGTTGAGTTTACGTTTGTTCGTCATGTATTTTAAATTAAGTAAGATTATTGTATACACATTTTATATATGATATCTAATTTTATACCTAATATCTTTTATTTAATAGAAATATTCTAAATTTTTACATTGAAATAGAGTTTTAATAAATATTAACTGTGATATTAGTTTAGATTCGAAGATTATTACACATATTTTGACGGTATAATAATACGTTATATGAAAAGAAATATTTGAAATAAATATTGACTCAATTGTTAGTCTCTATGTAGACAACTTTTCGTTTTATTTCATAGCAACTTTTAACTTGTCATCTTCTGCTTTACTATAATTCTTTCATCTTAAGTTATTGTTATTTAATTATTATCCTAATATTTAATAATTTGAAATTAATTAAAATCATATCTGTCAATCTTTAAGGATTCCTTATTTGAAGTCGTATGTAAAACTTCTAAGATTTTACCTTTTACTTTAAAAGCATATATATCCTTCCTTTACCAAAAGACTCTGTGGTAGGTAAAATAGTCATTTATTATTTTCCTCAAATATTTATCATTTAATTATTATTTTAAGATTTTATTTTATTTTATTATTATTTTTTAAAAAAAATTATTTAGATTTTTTATATAACTATTAAATCTTTATTTATTTATAATTATATTTATATTTCAAAATTAATTAAAGTTTTACTCCCTAAGTTTTTTTTCTTATTTAAACTATATAGGAAAAATTACAGAAATCCCACATTTTAGTTTACTTATTAACATGATCCCCTATAAGTTGTACAAATCTCCAAAATCCCTCATTTTCGGGCATCAGATTAGTCTATCAGCGCTTATATTATTGTATCTCGCGCATCAGATTAATGTATCAGTGTTTATATTATTGTATCTCGCGCATGTATCAGCGTTTATATTATTGTATCTCGCGCATCAGATTAATGTATCAACGCATATATTATTGTATCCATTTGATGGATTTCTGTAATTATAAATTTTTAAGGAATAGATTGTAATTTTGCCTTAAAAGTATGTGATTTCTGTAATTTGACCAACTATAAAAATTTTAGTAGTTAAGAGTTTAAAATCAAGTGCAACTTTGCCCGTTATGCTAATCCTTTCTTTATTAAACTAGTACCTAATTATGTATCACAATTCACAATAATCTTTTTTGAACTTATACGAAACTTACTCTGTTGGTTTTGGTTTAGATTTTAATAGGAATGCAAGTTTAAGAATTTAACTTACAGAAATATATACTTGTATATTTTCAATATTGCTATATTTGTAATGACGATAAATTAAAAAATATGATCACTCAATCCCTAATGTGAATTATTTTCGTGGTAACATATTTCCCAACGTAACTAAAAGATAAATAAAAATATAATAAAAACAACATTTAAAAGAAGTATTAGTGTATTATTGATATATATGAACAAAAATATTTAATTATTTTTAATATTAAATTTTTTTGAAATTGTTATAAATGCATTAATGTGGATGTTTTTCGTAACTCATTTTGAAGTTCTTGTACGAAATAAATGAACACCATTTAATTCTTGTAACTTGAAAAGACATTTTGTACTATAAATAGGCGATGATTATTCTATAAAAGATACAATCGAAAAGTACAGAAGAAAGAAATAAGAAAACATTCTCTCCCATATATCTAGCTTAATATTTCACAACATGTTATTACCACGAGTCTCTAACCAATTGAGACCTACTTAATTCAAAATTATCTTTTTTCCTAAAAGTTGGTCAATTTTCTTTCCGAGTCAGTTTTCATCATGTCGAATTTGTCAAAGCTTGAATTTGTGACACTTAACATTTCTAGAAAGAATTATTTCTCATGGGTATTTGATGTTGAAATTCACCTTACCGCTAAAGATCTCGGTGATAGTATAATCAAAGGAAATAAGGCATCAAATCAGGATACAACGAAAGCTATGATTTTCCTTCATCATCATCTTGATGAAAGCCTGAAAGTTGAATACTTGACGGTAAAAGATCCACTTGAATTGTGGATATGTTTGAAAGGGAGGTATGAGCACATCAAGGCAACGATATTGTCAAGAGTTCGTTATGAGTGGATGCACTTATGGTTTCAAGATTATAAAATCGTAATTGAGTATAATTCTGTTGTATTTAGAAGCACTTTCCAATTGAAATTATGTGGAAAAACTGTAAAAGATGAGGACATGTTGAAAAAGACACTAACTACTTTTCATGCCTCTAATATGATATTATAGCAGTAATATCTTGACAAGGGTTTTCAGATATACTCTGAATTGGTCTCATTCCTTCTGGTGGTTGAGCATCATAATGACCTTTTAATGAGAAATCATGAAGCTTGTCCCACTAGAATTGCTCCATTACCAGAAGCAAATGAGGTAGAAACACACGGCCAGTCTGAAATAAGACAAGATAATCGGGGCCATGATAATTTGCGTGAGAGTGAAAAAAGCAAAAGATGATATAATAATCATCAAGGTGGTGGTCAGAACAAAAGGGAGAACAATATGGATTCTCAAAATAATCCTTTTAAAGAAAAAGACAATCACAGTCACTGTTGTGGCCTTAAAGGTCACTGAATAAAATGAATGTCGGGCACCTATTGTATCAAAATTTCTTCAATAGAAAATGAAATAAATGTGGTGCCTCCTCTACTAATGCCCGGTTGGAGTCACATTTGACTCTCAAAGATGATGTTCAGGCAAGGTCTTCTCAAAAATAAGATGAGAATGTTGAGGCAAATTTAGCACTAAAAGATAATGCTTTTGATGGCCTCGATGATATTACTCATCTAGAAGTTGAGGACTTCTTTGGGGATCGCAACTGAAGATTGATAATTGAACTGGAAAATGAATACTATTGTTATATATTTTTAATGTCTTACTTAAAGTTCATGCACTTAAATTTTCTTTTTTTAGGTTTTGTACGTCTTATTATGTATTTTTATTTTATGAAGATAAACAAAATTTCTCAGTCTTCAGTTGAATCCAAGATGAGTAGTGGAGATATGTGTCTTCTGAACAGTGACACGACTAACACGATACTAATTAAGATAAAAGAAATATTTCTCTCATTTGATTATAATAAAGGACATATGTTAATACAATATCTGGTAGTACAAAATTGATTGAGGGTCTAGAAGAGTGACGTTATTACTACTTGGAGGAACATTATTGGTAATTGATAATGTATTGTATTGTAGTAAGTCTCAAAGAAACTTGTTAAGTATCCAGGTTATTCGCCAAAATGGTTATCATGTTGAGACTGCGAATGAAGGAAAGATTGAATACCTTTATATTACTACAATAAATACGAAGGAGAAAACTATGCATGAAAAATTGCCTGCACTTTCTTCTGGATTGTACCGTACAACTATTGGTATGGTTGAATCGCATTCCGTAGTAAATAAAAGACTTACAAATTCTAATGACTTTGTCATTTGGCATGACCGGTTGGGTTATCTCATTTATAATATGATGCGCAGAATAATTAAGAATTCACATGGGCATACCTTGAAGAACCAAAATGATTTTCAATCAAAGAAATTCTCTTGTGCTGGTTGATCTCAAGGAAAGTTGGTTATCAAACCATTAGTGGCTAAGGTTGGGGTGGAATCCCCTGCATTTATGGAACAGATACAGGGTGATATATGTGGGCCTATTCACCCTGCATGCGGAGTTGCGAACCATTTAAATATTATATGATCTTGATTGATGCATCTACAAGATGGTCATATGTGTGCTTATTATGAACTCGCAATATGACTTTTGCGAGGGTGTTGGCTCAAATAATAATGTTAAAAAAACAATTTCTAGATTATGCAATAAAAACAATCTATCTTGATAATGCTGGTGAGTTTACATCTCAGGCATTTAATGATTATTGTTTGTCCACTGGAATAACTGTTGAACATCGTGTTTCACATGTTTATACTCAAAATAGTCTAGCAGAGTCATTGATTAAACATCTCCAATTGATTGCTAGACCATTGTTGATGAGGACAAAGTTACATGTTTCAATATAGAGGCATGCTATTTTCCATGCAACAACACTTGTGTTCATAAGGACAACCAACTATCATGACATCTCCTCATTGCAATTGGTTTTGGTCAGGAGCGAAACATTTCCCACTTAGAATCTTTGGTTGTGCGGTATATGTTCCAATTGCTCCACCACAACACACAAAGATGGGTTTCCAAAGAAGGTTGGGGAGATATGTTGAGTATGAATCTCGTTCTATTATAAAATATTTGGAACCTAGAACTGGAGATTTATTTATGACAAAGTTTGTTATTATCATTTTGATGAATCGGTATATCCACCATTAGGGAGAGAACAAAAGCAGTTGGGAAATGAGATAGACTGAAATTCACTTTCACTGTCTCATTTAGATCCTTGAACAAATCCAAGTGAGCAAGAAGTTAAAAAGATGATTTATTTGCAAAATATTGCAAATCAACTGTCGGATGCATTCAGTAACCTTCCACAGGTTATTAAATCATATAACCCAGCTTCTAATGCTCAAGTTCGAGTTGATGTCCCGATAGGACAAAATGTTAAGGCAAATGGCTCTAGACCACATTTAAAACGTGGTAGAGCAATTGGTTCCAAGGATAAAAATCCTCGAAAAAGGAGAGGAAAAAATGATCATAATATGGAGGCAATTACTCACAAAGAGCTCTGAGACATAACGAATGATGACACCATTGAGCAGGTCCATGTACCTGAAAATAATGAGGATGAAAAAATCTCAATAAATTATGTATCGACGAGAAAAAGGTGAAATCGAAATAATATTATGGTGAATAATATTTTTGCCTATAATGTTGCAGCTAAAATAATGCAACAAAATGAGAAATTGGAACCAAGATATGTGAATGTCTAGATAGATGATTGATCAAAATATAAGGAAGCAATTTAAACGGAATTGACTTCACTTAAAAATGTGAATTTTTCGGACCTATAGTCTGAACACCTGAAGGTGTCAAGCCAGTTGGGTACAAATGAGTTTTTGTGCGAAAACCCATTGAAAATGCTAAAGTCGTAAGATATAAAGCACGACTTGTGGCACAAGAATTTTCGCAAAGACATGACATTGATTATGAGGAGACATATTCTCCTGTGGTAGATGCAATTACCTTCGGGTATCTAATAAACATGACAATTCATGAAAAGCTTGAAATGCATCTAATGGACGTTGTCACAACCTATTTATATGGCTCACTAGACAACAATTTATGAAAATACCTAAAGCACTCAAAGTGTCTGAATTATATAAAAATTCAAAAGAAACTTGTTCAATAAAGCTTCAGAAATCCTTATATGGATTGAAACAATTAGGGCGAATGTGGTATATTCGTCTTAGCGAATATTTGCTAAAGAAATGGTATAAGAATGACCTTATTTATCCTTGTATTTATAGACGAAGGTCAAAATCTGAATTTGTAATAATATATGTTTATGTTGATGACTTGAACATTATTGGAACTCCTAAAGAGCTTTCTAAAGTCGTATTACAAGATATGTGTACTCTTTTTCCTTCACTAGGTTTTTTTTCACTGGATTTTTTCTAGTAAGGTTTTAACGAGACACATTATGTATGGACATCTAGGGGGGGGGGGTGTTATAAATGCATTAATGTGAATGTCTTCCATAACTCTTTTTGAAGTTCATGTACGAAATAAATGAACACCATTTAATTCATGTAACTTGAAAATACATTTTGTACTATAAATAGGCGATGATCATTCTATAAAAGATAAAATTGAAAAGTATAGAAGAATAAAATAAGAAAACATTCTCTCTCATATATCTTGTTTATATATTTATTGTCTTATATAATTTTATATTGATAATATTTCAAAACATAAATCAACTAAAACTTTTACTTAATAATTTTTTTCTTATTTGAATTATGTAGAAAAAAAAATATTTTATATTTTCTAATATTTAAGATTTTAAAATCAATTAAATTTTATTATTAATTTTCTTCCTATTTAAACTATTTAGAAATGGATTTGTCGATTTTGATATATGTAATAAATTAAGAGAAGACTACACAAATTAGACCCACTTGAAAAACTATTTACTCTAATTGGATCCAACCAAATATATTTAACCTTATTGAACCCACTACCCAAATATTTTACCACACTACCCTCCTCCACCCCATTTTATTTTATTTTATTTCAAAAATAAATAAATATGCATTGCGCGCTTTCTTCCACCCCATATTGTAGGGAAAATAATTTGATATTTTTCCACCATAATTTGTGGTCCTTAAATTATGCAACCAATTTCTAACTGTCACGATCCAAATTCACAATTGATTTTTTTCAAAAACTCTACCCTGGTTCTACTGTTCCCTTCCTAGGGTTTGTGGGTTGGACTCGTAAAATCATTCTAAGACACATTTTTCTGCATTATCCTCTTCCTTTCGACTTTTCAACTTTCGAGGTGCTACAGATTGGTTTGTAATCCCCAGAGCGCAAAATCCATAATCTTGAACTTGCTCTATCAAAGTGATACCTTGAATAAAGAAGACTTGTGAAATATTATTAAGGAAGTGGAAAGTGATGATAAAGAATGATGAATTACAAAATATTGTTGGATCGGGTGCCAAAGCCAACACAATATTTTGGATCGGGTGCCACGAACCAATATGATATTATTGAATCAGGTGTCATGTTCCGACACGGTAACATTAAAGGAAAACATATTAACATAACTTAATATACTCAATCTCAAAGAATTCATTTTCCAAAAGAGCGTGGTGTGGAGGCATGGGTCCTTTACGTACTTGCTTCATTGTTGTCATCACTTGTTCATGTTTCTTGTTCCTTTCCACCTGCTATGTGCTATGGTTGATTTTTTGTTATTAATTTATGCATATTAGTTTCTATTTAGAGTTGACCGATGATACCTACTACTTATATTTTCTTTATTTTTTTCCTTTTATGGAGTGCAACAAGTGTATCAGCGACTTTGACTCACCCTCAGCTCTAGCCAGTCTCTAGTGCAATAGATTTCAGGGTGAGCTATTCCTTCTATCTCGTATTGGGTTCTCTCAATTATGGCACAATTTCCTTAGTTTTTGGACACAAACTATTTTACTTATCTATTCTAATGTTTTTATACTCTCGGACTTGGTAATTTAGGATTAGATGTCCTTGATGTGATAACTTTCAGATTTTGAGAAACGATATGTAATAGATTATAGAGGATATTTATTTCTTACTTTAATAAGATTTGAGTTTTCCGCATTATAGTGATATTGCATAAGATGAATAACTATTACTCCCTCCGTTTAAAAAAGAATGACCTATTTCTTTTTTTTGATAACATTTTAATTTCAGTGTTCCACGTGGTATGTTTAAGGCCAGAAGATTAAAGAGCAATTTTATACATTTGACATAACTTTAATTTAGGAGCATATAATTCAAAAGTCTTCTTTATTTTCTTAAACTCCGTGCCAAGTCAAACTAGACCATTCTTTGTGAAACACAGGGAGTATAAGTTGAAGTTTTCATTGTTGGTTCGCCCACCTAGAAGGTTAAGTGTGATTGTCACTCATGACCCGTTTTGGATCGTGACAGTATCATTGAGAAATTATGAGTTCATCTATTGAAGGAATGCTTATTAGTCAATGAAACTATGCTATTATATTTATAATGTGTTAGTATCATTGAGGAATGAGTTGATTGTACATGAATGAATGTAGGAAACCTTAATGATACCATAACAATATATGTATATACTGTTATGATATCATTAATGAATGAGTAGTATTGTGAATGGATGAAGGAAGAAAACCTCAATGTTACTCCAACAATATATTCACATATTGTGATGGTATCATACATGATACGAAGATTTTTACTAATTATATGAAATAATTCTTAATGATTCCATGTCAGTATATGATATATGGTGACAATATCATTGAAAAATTATGACTTCCCCCTTATATATAAATATATATATATATATAATTAATGTTTGCTTCAATCCTTCAATGATATATATAATATATATATATATATATATCTCATTGAAGGATTGAAGCAAACATCAATTATATCATGACAATATATAGATAATGTAATAATATCATTATAGACTGAAGTAAATCGTAATGATGTCATGTCAGTATATAGATATATTGTGATGTTATCATGGAAGTCTCATTAAAGGATTGAAGAAGACATCAATGATATCATGATAGTATATATATACAATGCGATGGTATCATGAAGGTCTTACTAAAGGACTGAAGGATCAAAGCATGCATTAATGATACCATGACAATATGTAGATATATTGTGATGATATCATGAACGTCTCACCGAAGGATTGAAGCACCGGTCAAAGATATCAGAACAATATATATATATATATGGAATTAAATTGTGTTGAAAAAATAAAAGAAAATATTAGATTTGAGAAAAAAATTGAATGGAAAAGAAAGAAAATTAATAATGGATAAAAAATAATTCTAAAAAGGAGAAAAGAAAAGAAACGGGAAACAAAGAAATTGAAAAATAAAATAAGAAATGCAAAAATAAAAGGAACTAATAGGGGAGAAAAAAAGTGGGAAAAGGAGAAACATAAAGGAAAAAAATAGAGAAATAAATGAGAAAAAAAAAAGAATTAAAGAGAAGAAAACGACTATATAAAATATATATTTTTATTAAAGTAAAGGAATAACTACTTGTAAATAGTTTTCCCTTTTGGGGTACAAGTGTTGTTTCTCCATAAATTAAAGATTTTATTTTCATTAAAATATCTATTTATTAAGATAGCTAAATCTGATCAACATGGATCATTTTCTGGAAGTTAAACCTTTTTTTGGTATTTATTTTGTGACGGGGTAATGTTCTTAACAAATCTACTAACAAATGTAAATCTTATGTAGTTAACCAACATTGATGTCACGCCCTGAGCCTACACCCTGGACGGGACTGGCACTCGAGAACCACTGCTGGCCCCAAGCGAACCCTTGGCTTGACTTCCTTACTTAGTGGAAGACTTAAGCATAAGATACAGTCTCAGAAGGGAAGCTCATGCAATGTCTTAAAGCAATATTAAACTTAGCCAAAATAGCAACTCAAGTCTTAAACCTATACAACTGAAATGAATAAGACTAAAGAACTATAACTATTTGTCTATGAAGCCTCTAAAATAAAGAGGGATGTCGGGACAAGACCCCCTATCACGACCTCAGTCTACACCCTAGACGTGGCCGGCACTCAAGAACCATTGCTGGTCCTCAAGCGAACCCTCATCCTGGCTGACTACAAGCGGAAGACTAACTTAAGCATGCAAAAGCTTAAAACTGAATAAAATTCAATAAACTCAATTTTTCAAAACATCAACTCAAATGAACAACGTAGAATAAAATAATATATCCAACTCGTCATAAAATAGGCAACTTAAGTCTTTAAAACATTTAATAAAATAAATGAATAATACAAACTTCTCAACTATACTGACTATCTATGAAGCCTCTAACTGATAAAGATGTAAGTCGGGACAAGACCCACGACATCCTGTCTAAAGTGAAAAGTAAAAGAAATCCTCCGAAAAATAAAGAGGCTCACCATAGCTAACTCGAACTCTCGGATGTATCAACGAATCTCCTGTTGATGATCCTGAATACCTGTGTCTGCATCATGAAAAGATGCAGGCCAAATGGCTCAGTACGTGGAATGTACGAGCATGTAAGAGGAATTCTAAAGCATAAACATAAGCTTGAAAAGAATCTGAAAGGAAACTGAAGAACTTACATGGCTCAACTCAACTCAACATAAGTGAACTCATTTCAATATAAAGCAGTTTTAAAACAAGTGCAATATAAAGAAAAGCTGTTTAAAACATGATTCCAACTCTGTATGTATGCAAAGATACAAATAACTCTGAGATGTATGTAAAAATACAAATAAACTGATGTATATAAAAATACAAATACCTTATGTGGGAGTCCCTCTAATCGACAACCATCACATAAGAGATATTGTGATGATACAACGATCTCCCTTGCGCTGCAAGTGCATCCTATACCTTGCCACAGGTATAGGACCTGAACTACTAAGTGGATCCACTAGTCTATGCGAAAATGATTCATCTAAAAAGTATGACCCTTTTCTACCCATGATGGTTGTATGGTTTATGGGGGCTGTGAGTTATCTGAACTCTCTCCCATATCGGTGCTCAATACTATTCCCAAAATATACTAGCTCTTTATGTTTTAGAAAAATACTTCTTTCTGTGATTTGAGATTAGTGCTCAAAACCTTTGCTCAAAGGCTATCTTGGAAATCAAGGTTTCCTCTCTTGCTTTATTGTGAAAGCATGTACTCTTTAATTGAAAACTAGCCTAAAGGCTCTGTACTGAAAAACTAGCTCAAAGACTCTTTACTGAAAAACTAGCTCACAGGTTCTTTTGAAAATCTCAATTTTTCGTTCTTATTTAAATGTGAAAACATTTAAACTCTTTTGGGAATACATAGTCCCCATATACTTTTGAAGAAATGAACTTCAACTTTACTCTTACTCTTTACTCAACTTCAAATCTTAAGTCTTAAAACAAAGTTTAAACATTTGTAAAGGACTTCTTAAAATATGGTTCATGGCGAATGATGGACATGAATGACTCAATGCAAGGTTTTCAATAACCATAGATAGAACTCAATACTTGGAACTCAAGAACTTCAATGATACTACTAATTTCAAGAATGCTCAACTCATAGGGTTCATGCGGAATTATGAGCATGAACTACTCAACTCAAGGACTCAAAGTTACTTCTCATCTCAATATTGTTCAACGTATAATGTTCATGTGGAATTATGGGTATGAACAATTCAACTCAAAGACTTCATGGGTAACATGTAATAGTGCCATGATTATAAATATAATCTCATAGGGGATTAGGAACTCAATACTTAGAACTTGAAGATACTACTCCTCTCAAAGGTACTCAACTGATGAAGTTTATGCGTAAGTTATGGGCATGAACGACTCGACTCCAAGGTCAAAAATATCAATATGGAACTCATGTTTACGACTCTTCTCATTCTCACACTTACTTACTCAAAACTTAGTTCAAATCGATAGTTGATCTTAAAGGATTCACAATTGAACTCAAAGGCTTTCTTGAACTCTACTCTTAACTCTACTCTTAACTCTCTCTTGAATGTGAATTATGAATTCAAGAGTTTTGGTTCATGATATGAAGGATCTCATGATTACAAAGTAGATTCATGAATACATTCTCCTCATCCTCATACTTACTTGCTCGAGTCTTGAAACAAGTTACTAATAATTGTACAAGACTCCTCAAAAAGACTCTAAGGGACCTTATCAAAAGGTTTGAAAGAACTCTCAAACTTGACTGTCAACTCTACCTTGAATTTGATTTATGAATTCAAGGTTATTATCATCTTAGGAATGATTTTAGGTGTTTAGAAGTAGCTTAGAGTAGTTAGAATCGAAAAGGAGTGAAGGTGCATTTTAAACGAACTCAAAGGGGCAACCGACAACAAACTTGATGGGACAGGCGACCCTGGCACTATGGGTGGCGCGGAGTGCCAGCCTCTAAACTTCAGAGGTGGTTTTGGGGCGCTGTGGCAGGCGCATCGTACCAGGCCCCAACCCAGAAAATTCAGCAAGTTGCTTTTCTCGTTTTCTCACCCTATTTCCCCTATAATCAAATGGTTTCTTCCCCAATCACTTAGAATTGATTACTTAACATAAGTACACTCTAATCTACTCAATACATCCATTAAAACTCTCACTTTGATCTCAAGAAATCATCCAAAACCCAACACAACAAGATTTAGAATGAACTTCAAGAATACCTATCAAGAACTCATCAAGAACTAAAATCTTTCAACTTCAAGAATGAAATTTGCGCTGAAAATAACATGTTTGGGGTGTGGGTGAACAAACCCAACACTATGGAAGCTTACATACCTTTTAGGGATCAAGCGCATAGCGACAATCCACAATAACTCTCAAGAACGTCGACGAACGCCTTCATCCTTTCCTCTTTTCTCCTCTTCTCTCTTTTTTTCTCTTCTTGAATTCTCAACTAAAACCCTAGGTGTAAACTAGGATTATAAAACTGAACCTAATAAGATTATACCCCTAAAATATTACTAAAAATGAATCAAATCTGATTGGGTAAGGAAAAGACCAAAATACCCCTCTAAAATCCGATTTTGACTTTCCTTATCTAGACAGCCCAACTTCGAATGGACATATCTCCCTCATACGAACTCGAAACTGAGAAAAATCAGTGATGTTGGAAAGATAATGCAAAGATCTTTAATACGGTATCTGGTAGAACACCTAACTCATCCTGAACTAGGAGTTATAGTCGTTTGAAGTCAACCCAAAACTCATACTTAGCTTAACTTGCAAAATTTCAGATTTTGCTATTTCCAATTTAGTTCTTTTTCGAACTCAACGTGCTTTATCTAGTGAACTTAACACTTAAGAAATTTTAATTCCTTGGTAAAATCCTACTCACAACGAAGGATGGTTCAAGTCTTAGTTCAAAAATTTTCTAGGGTGTTACAATATCTCCCCCTTGGGGATCATTCGTCCTCAAATGACATCTGGACTGGGTATGGAATGGGTTACTCTTACTAAGGTCTAATTCTAATGGTATGTTCTTACTATACTCAAGTTTAACCCAAATCCTTGGGTTCGGGTTCTATACCTCTTCATATGGAATCTCATCCCAAAACTATTACTCTTTACCACCACATTAGGCTCACATTAAGAACCACCTAATGTTTAACAGCACCACATTCAAGCTTAGTACTTCTAACAACTCAATGGACTCCTACTAGCCAGCTCCTTTAGAAATTCTCAACACTTGACTTGATTTCTCATCTTATCATCTCCCCCTTAGGTCTAAAGCTAACATTTGAAAGCTATGGACCTATTCCACATTGACAACTCAATTATGCTATCTAGGCACATATGGAAAATTTATAACTTAATTGGAATCTCATCCGGTAACGTACCATCTCGGCACACCTCTTAATGCTCTTGTTACTCTTGATACTTAGCCACCATTCACTGCCCTTATTTAAAGGTTAGGGTCTCTCACTTGTACCACTCATATTTACTGCAGCTAATCACCTCAATTTTTCACCTACTCAGTGTTAAGTCTTATAGATAAAATCTCAAGACTCACATCATTACCCACATGTTGCCATTTCTTTTATCATGACACTCATCTCAAATTGAAGCTTAATCTTTATGACTAAACCCGAATATTAATATGATTGCTCGCTTACTATACTAACTTACAACTACTAGATACAAATTCAGAAGCACTTTTACACTAGGACCTTATGACAAATAGTCAATCGTCACCTATTAGTCTTCATACTTACAATTACTATCACCTTCGACTTTGCAACATAAGTACTATTCACTCATTCACTATATATCAATGCCTAATTAGTTCTACAACACTTTGAACCTCATGACCCTTTTAAACATATCATAAGCCTAGCTTAGATCTATCACTTTATGAATACTTTTTCTTTTCTATTCAACACTTACCCTTGGTCATTACCTATACAATGACACTTCATCACAAACTCCTTTCTAGCAAAAACACACTCTACCTCCTTTGATGGAATCTTCACTACTCATCACTTCTTAGTCTACCCATAAGGGAAAACTCCTATTTACTAACTTACTAGGTGTATGACTATAGTAACATAGCTTGTGAAAACACTATCTCCCTTTCTCAGATCACTAAACCCCTGCATACTTTCCTCTAACTCTGGGCTCTTTCATTACTGTTGTTCATGATCTCGTAACTCATGCTACATTTTTGGGTGAAAATCATACCCAAGATCTAAACATACTTCTTAAAAAGGATCTCAGCTGAAACAAGGCTTAAGGAAAAGAGTACGACTCGCTTTTAGCTCAAATGCACGATTCATATAAATATGAGTGCATTCTTCTGAAACTGAACACTTAACTTACGCTTGGGGTTCTCTCAAGCCCCTCTGAAGTCTCATGACTTTCTCAAGACTCTTACTAAGAACAACTCATCGACAAAGAACTGACTCTGCTTTTCAACCACCTCTAGTATGATGGGTAGTCGAAGGAATAAGAGAACACATGAGTTAGAATAAGTCTCTATAACATAGCTCTATTGCACGATTAAGAGTATGTAAGAAAGGAAACTTTTCTTAAATGTCCGTAGTCCCTCGTTTATAGAAGTGGGCCCCTCATAACCATAAACACGATCTTGCTGACACGACTTTATAGACACCCTAGGGCACTTGAACCTTGTGCTCTAATACCAAGTTTGTCACGACCTAAGTCTACACTCTGGACATGGCCGGCACTCAAGAACCATTACTGGTCCCCAAGCGAACCCTCATCCTGGCTGACTACAAGCAGAAGACTAACTTAAGCATGCAAAAGCTTAAAACTAAATAAAATTCAATAAACTCAACTTTTCAAAACATCAACTCAAATGAACAACTTAGAATAAAATAATATATCCAACTCGTCATAAAATAGACAACTTAAGTCTTTAAAACATTTAATAAAATAAATGAATAATACAGACTTCTCAACTATACTGACTATCTATGATGCCTCTAACTGATAAAGATGAAAGTCGGGACAAGACCCACGACATCCTGACTAAACTGAAAAGTAAATGAAATCCTCTGAAAATAAGGAGTCTCACCATAGCTAAATCGAACTGTTGGATGTATCAACGAATCTCCTATTGATGATCCTGAATACCCGTGTCTAATCATGAAAAGATGTAGGCCAAATGGCTCAGCACGTGGAATGTACGAGCATGAAGAGGAATTCTAAAGCATAAACATAAGCTTGAAAAGAATCTGAAAGGAAACTGAAGAACTTACCTGGCTCAACTCAACACAACATAACTGAACTCATTTCAATATGAAGCAGTTTTAAAACAAGTGCAATATAAAGAAGAGCTGTTTAAAACATGATTCCAACTCTATATGTATGCAAAGATACAAATAACTCAGAGATGTATGTAAAAATACAAATAAACTGATGTATATAAATATACAAATAACTTCTGTTGGAGTTCCTCTAACCGACAACCATCACATAAGTTATAACGATAAATCTATCGATTCATGACCTCTATCCCAATGCTTTTCAGGACATGTATTGAGTTGAAACAAAAATGGAGAGGCTAAAGGGCGAGCTTGAGAATGAGCATAGTGTAACCAGATAATATTGATATCTTGCGTAATAGTATTCCAAGCATTAGAAGTACACTTGAATCACATGAAAGATTTAGTGGGAAGATATGTTAGGATCTCGGATACTATATCATCAGAGAAATGTTGATGAGTCNCTTTTACAATTTTCAAGAAGTGTAAATAAGGGTATAATAGGAAAAAATTTGTTGTCCTTTCTTGATTTGTTAAAATGGACAACTAAATAGGGACAACCAAAAAAGGAAATATGGACAAGTAAATAGGGACGGAGGGAGTATCATTATATTTACTTGCAAGAACATATATATATATCATTTACTTATATTTTTTATTAATTGACACAATACACACGTGCAAAACACATATTCTAAATACTAAAAGCTATAACATAGGACTTTAAAATCAATATTTTTACCTATTATTAATCTTACTTGAATTCTGATAAATAAAATAACTAAAAATATTAAAGAAAAAGGTTCACATTTAATTAAATAATTTTTTGACTTTCTTATATAAAATCTTATCATTTACATAGATATAATATTTATTTTAAATTTAATTATTATTTTTAATGTTTTTACGCTTCTTTTATATAGTTTTATTGATTGATGTCAAGTACATGTGCAAAACACGTACACTTAACTAGTTACAATATACAAACTAGTTGCTACAAGGACATTTTAGATATTTAAATTTTTTATTGTGAATTGCAACTTTCTGTATACTATAAATAAATAATATAATAACTTGATTTAATTGCTTTGGGAGGTTTAGTTTCTCAATTATTTTTCTTGACCTTTGAATTGTGCAATTAGGACCGCTTGATAGCTGATAATGAAACAAGTTAATTATGTATGAAGTTATGTATAATAATATAACATTTAGTAGGTGAATAAAACTCTAAGGGCAATGTGCCTAAGTATTTCCCTCCATATCCTTTGAGAATATTGAAAAAAAGGACAACCAATTTAAAAAAAGTTTGTTGATCTTTACAGCAAGTTGTCCATCAACATAATGCTGGTTGATGCTTTC
Organism: Solanum stenotomum; assembly: GCF_019186545.1. NCBI lineage: Eukaryota > Viridiplantae > Streptophyta > Magnoliopsida > Solanales > Solanaceae > Solanum > Solanum stenotomum. The sequence goes on from NC_064283.1 coordinate 30,660,872, forward strand.
TTGCAATTATCGGGTATTCAAATTTATGAAGAAATTGTAGAAGAAGAAGCGAGTGGTAAATGTGGGCACAATCGATTCGGGATTGTTTATCATTCTATGCATTATTTGTGTGCACAAATTTTAAAAAGTCTTATGTGATCTAGGGGCAAATATCAACTTAATTCCCCTTGTAATTTTCAAGAAGTTGAGTCTTGGAAATTTCAAGCCCATGCTAATGAGATTGTTTATGGCGGACCACTCAATCAAAAGGCCTATGAGTATACTATTTGACATTCTTGTAAAAGTAGATAAATTATTTTTCCAACTGATTTTGTAGTGTTTGATTGAAAAATGAATATAGGGGTGTCTGTCATTCTAGGCTGATAGTTCCTTGTCAGGGGCAAACATTAGTAGATGTTGGAGAAGATGAAGTGAAGTTTTGTACGTGCATTCCTACAAAGCACCTAATGATTGTAGAATGATGTCTGTGAAGGAATCCATGGATGAGCTGGTTGATGATCCATGGGAAAAAGAACGGTCACCCGGCATTGGTTGATTGTGAGGTTTTGTGTCATGTCGTGATGTTAAATCAAGCACTTCTTAGGAGGCAACTTATGTTTCTTTATTTTTTTTTTGGCTTCACTTTTGTTGTATTTGGTGTGTATTTAGGGGGTGTAAAAGTATGCTAAGTATAAGTAATGAAGAGTTGAGCGTCATGGCCATTACCGCCAGATAGACGAAATGCCGGTTGGAAATTGTAGAACGCTAGTCAAATGCAGGTTTCCAACCATCAACTAGGAAAAATTATAGGCTGAGGCGGATCTAGGATTTGGAGGTCCTGGGTGTCACATCGTTCAAGTAAGATAAATGGGAAAGTTGCTTTAATTTTGGGTTACAATTCGAGTTATTTATCTTTTTTCGATTTTTATAAACAAATCGATCAAACATGCATGTTAGTAATATTTTCTTTTAGATATTCTGAGATTGCAGATAACTAAACAATTCATTTTTTTTAGGAATTAAAGGCCTTATTCATTGACACTTTTGATGAAAAAATATTCACATTAAAATTTGAGTTTGTATAAACCATCTAATAGTGTTAATTTAATATATTCATACTCCATTGACTTTATGTATTGCGGCAGATATATAGTATAGAGAATAAAAATTGTAGGTTCAACCTATCCATTTTACTTAACAAAAACGCCGGTAAAGATCGAAAGAAGCTTTAAATTAAAAGAACTTTAATATTAATGTTCATCATTTTTAAACTATATATTTTTTAAAAACTACTCTATAAATATATTCTTAATAATATTTATGTGACGTTCATAATTGAATACTTGTTAGTTGACAAAGAATAAACACGCAACGCTCATATTAAGAGATTAATAATTAGTGAAAGAAAAAGTAAAATAAATTAATAATTAATTACGGTGAAAATGGGTAAATTTGAATTAATAAAGAATAGTAAATAAATAAAAATGAATGAAAAAAAAAACAGATGCCCTTCACATATTAATGATAAAAATAAAAAAATAAAAAAAAAAGCAGTTTCACAGCACACAAGAGCAAGCCAAAAAAACAATCCTGGCAGCAAGGTTCAAACCCGCATTGCGGGTGTGGCAAATTGTCTCCCTTGCCAATTGAACCGTTCACCATTTGATTTAGTGGGTGGCAAAGTTAATATATATTGAATTCTTATACATATATACATATATACATATATATATACATAATTTTTCTCGATATTACTGAGTGTCGTGGTACCTCCACCCGTACACGTAGATTCGCTCCTAATTATAGGAATATATGCGCTTAACCACCGATAAAAAAATGTTCATCACCAGTCGAAGCGTTGGTGCACAACAGTGCACTAGCAATAATTTTTAGCATTTGGATGAACCGACATCTCACCAGTAGGGATTGGCAAACTGCCGATCTAACGCAAGTTAGGTAATATTAAAGAATTGTTCATTTTTACTCATAGAAGACCAAACTCAGATTTTGACTGTCTTTCCCAAAATCATAAATGCCTAAAACCCTTTAGGTCTTCCATATTCATTCTCCACAACTCCATTTCCCATAGTCCTCTTCCCACTCACCATTAAACCTTCCAACTCCTAACCTCCTCCTTCCCTTTCTATTTAAACCTCCATCTATCTTTCTCTCCACACTCTACACTCCCGTTTCTCTCTCAAATCAAACTCCTAAGTTTCACTCTTTGAGTAAAAAGTTAAAAACTCTATTGAAGCTCAAGCTTTCTTCCTTACTCTCTTCAAATCTTTGGTATGTTACTTTATTTTTACTAATTTTATGCTTTTATTGTGTTAAAATGTAAGAATATTTTCATTTTTAAGCTAATTTTCCTCAAAATTCATGCACGATACTTGAATTTGATGTCATTAAAAAAGTTTTATGCGTTGAAATAGGTAGATTTGAGTTGATTTTGCTTGAACATGTTAAATATCATGTTTAATTTGTTGAATATGGATAAATATTTGAGTTGGGGGTGAGGTGAAGTCTGAGTAACCTATTTTTGTTCACTTAGTGCATGAATTTTTTCCAATGATGGATTGAGCAACGTTATTTCTAAGGGTAAATATGTTATTATGTGAATCTTTGAATATTTGATTGAAAATTATGATTGAGTAGCATACTTGAGTATTGTAGAAGTTCTTTGAATGATTATACTCTTGTGGTGTGGAATAAATTTTAAATGAGAGGTGCAAAATTGATAAATGTCATGCTTGTATGTTGATGATTCCCAGTGATACACGGGTTGATGCCCTTCTTTAAGGGAAATCATCAAAAAATTATTTAAAAATTGAAGTGTGAATCCTTTCGAAAAGTTTGAGTACTCATTGGATGTGATTGTTGAAATGTTGAATCAATTAGGACCAATTTTGGTTGAAAAGGCACCTGTGATCCGTTGGTGCTTCACAATGGTTGCTATTTGTTTCATAGGTGCAACATCGATAAAGTTGGTAATTTCAAAATTTCACTGACTTCGACCAATGGTTTACTTGCGAGTTGTAGGTCTTCATTGGCAAAATGACAATGTAATGTAGGTTGCCCCAAAAATCTGTCAGGCTACTGTTTGTAGTCGGCGTTTGAATTAGTGTTGTACTATCGGCCAAACATTGATTTCACTGTGTGCTGAAATGTGTAATTTCTACTCTCCTATTTTTTTTCATTGTAACTTCTTTAGTCTTATTTTTCCTTTCTCCGATGAAAATATCAAAATATGTTTTTGTTATTGTGCGGCTTATAGTGTCACGACCCAAAAATCACTCTAGATGTGACATTACGAATAAGGCCCCGAAAGATCCTAAACAAGCCACTTGACATAAGAATGACATAATAAAAATACAATTCAAGAGATATAATCAAATCATAAACTAACATAAACAATACCAACATAGTACGTAAGAAAAACGCAAAATACTACTAAATCTGACATAAATTTTTCTAACATCATAAGAGTGGTTGGGACGTAACCCATACACCACGTACAAGTCTGAAAGAAAAGGGGACATAAAAGTAATAAAAGTGTTTATGACTTTGCCCTGAAATCATGATGACTCGCCAATCAAAGTGATCAAGCGGAGAAATCACGATCTAATCATGTCTAGGAAGAGTAGCGTCGCATCCTATATTATGAGATGATTTAGACACAAATATGCATTAGTACGATAAATGTACTAAGTACGGGGAAATTCATAAAACGTAAGCATGATAATATGAGAAACCTTAAACATGATATGCATGACCAAGTAAAACGTAGTAAAATCCTTTCAAGAGAAATCATAATTCATAACAAGGTCAATACATATTGAAAATCATACAAAAGCTTAGAAAAAACTTTTGAAAAAATATAGTTCATTTATGAGATATGTACTATTAACCGACAATAAGACCATGTGAGCTATAACATGGAATTCAGAGATGACCATCTCACTCATTATTGATAAAGTGGATCCACTAGCCAGGTCTATCAAGACAATCCTACGGGGGCACGTAACTTGGGATAAGGAAATTGCTACTAAAGATTGAACAACTACTAACAATAAGACCTCCATTCCAAAGTCCTTTTGGTGTTAAATAAATTCCAACGAAAAAGACCATCATAATTATAGTCAAATACTTGGAAATACATAGTTAAAACTACCAATTCAATCCTAATTAATAATAGAGTAGCTCCTTTCAAATCATGATTTCATAAAACTTTCATAATAGACACTTACCTTCCTAAGCATCTAAATCCTGATTTCTTTCATATGTGAGAAGACCTTACACAAATATTTGATGTTTACCTTAAAAGCATCCTTTGTTCACAAATCATTCTTTTCACAAAACATGCATAGATTCATAGTCATACTTTATAAGCATAATTCATATCCATAAAATAGGCATAGACATGAATTCATGTGAAATCAATGAAAAAATATGTAATTGTATCAAATCAGGCATAATAAGATTGAATATAAGTGTAACACCCCGACTTCTCAAAACGTCTAAATTAACTCGTATCTCCATGGAAAGACAAGGAGGGTGGGTAATAAATTAAGAATGATGTGGTATGTCCTATTTTAAGTGTTCAAGTGTTGCATCTCAAGTTTTGAAGTTAGGTAAGTGGCAAAATAAAAGTTGGCGGAAGTTATCGTAAGTTCCTTCTTAAAGATTTCTCTGAAATTTGGGTCAAATGTCTTGGAGGTTTTCTCCCAATCTATAAAGAGTTATGGGGCCCACAAACTATCGAATCGAAGGTCTACGAGTCTAGTTTCCAACGCATCAAACCGTTCATTCATACGACTTCAGAATAGAGAGATATTCGCATTTTCGTGGGACTGCGCAAGCAGGCACGTGAGGTGGGGCCCTAGGTCGGTGGAAAGTTGTATATATCTTCTTCTTCGAGTTTTTTCTTCATTTTAAGCTAAATATACAGAGAAAACATAGAAACCCATTTTTAGGATCAAGTGAAATATAGATTTTCTCGACGTAAGTCCTTGACGAAAGTTGTTCTACGCGTTGGGCTCATCATCGTGGTATAATTTGTTTTATCGATTGCGTAGCATATCACATTTTAGTGTTGGGACAGCAGGGGTTTGAGTATATTTGAAGGTTTTGAGGTGAATTACGAACCTAAGATCGAGGTAAGACCCTTCTTTCATCGACTCTAGCTTTTATAAGCAGCAAATAGCAATTTGCGACGGAAATACATATCTTTTATTGTATTGTCATGGTATCTTTTATTTTGTGTGTTGATTATGGTCCTACCTTGTTGTAGTATCGAGGGAGTTATGAGTTAAAGTCTTTAGGCCACGTGAATTTAGCGAAAAAGGTATGTTAAGGCTATTCTCTTCCTATGGCATGTTTCCTTAAAGCTTAGGAGCAATGTAATTGAGTTGTTATCGTTGTTATACTTATAGCTATTATTGTTGATTGTTGGCTGCTCGAGTGCGTATAATCCTCTCTTATCGAGATTCTTATTCAGTAGTAACATTCGTATGTTGGACACGACTTAGAGGCTATTTGTATAGGTTGCCTATAACTAAATTGCTCACTTTTAGCTGTTGGATTGTTATTGTTGCCTTTGGGCTATTGTTGTTAGCTGCAGGAATGTGATCTATGCCTAGCAGGGTTATGTTCTGCCTACAGGGCTATATGGATGCCTAAAAGGGCTATGAGTTGCCTACGGGGCTATATTGATGCCTAGAAGGGCTATGAGTTGCCTACGGGGCTATATTGATGCCTAGAAGGGCTATGAGTTGCCTACAGGGATATATATTGACGCCTAAGAAGGTTATGTGCTTCCTACAGGGCCATGTTGTTGCCTAAGAGGGCTATGAGATGTCTATAAGCTATGTTGATGCCTAAGAGGGCTATGTGACTGCCTGCGGGGCTAGGAGACTACCGATAGGGGTATACAGGCTGATTGGCACCTTCCGGGCTTATGGGGGCCTGAGTAGGTGGTCTTGTGTGCTGTTTGTACCTACCGAGCTTATGGGGGCTTGGTTAGGTTGTTGTTTTATTATTTTTGATAAATTTAGATTTAGAAGCAGGTCAGTACAATTATCTTATCCTTAATTTATTTATCATATTATTCCAGTATATCAGGATACCTCATCATAGTCTATTGCCTTTCATACTCTGTACATTATTTTGTACTGACGCCCCATTGCCTTGGGGCGCTGCATTCATGCATGCAGGTCCTGACAGACGATCGAGTAGACCTCCTTATCAGCAGGATTGACTTTTATCCGGTTGGTCAGCCCCTTTCCTCCGGAGCTGCTAGAGTTGGGAGGTTTGTTAACAACTTTTGTTGTATATATTCTCATGGGTAGGCTGGGGCCCTGCCCCACCAATCTTTACTACTCTTAGAGGCTTGCAGACTAGTGTGTGGGGTTTATAACTACGTTATGGCTATGTTGGCCTAGTTTTGTTGGTTTGCTGAAGCTTGTTGGTTGTGTGATGCGTTGTCTTGTTATATGCATACTTTCAGTTTTAGTATAGAGATCATGGTGGCCTTGACGGCCCAATCAGGACTTCTGTGCTAGTTGACAATTTCTTTATATGAATTCTTGGGAGTAGCTGTTTCTTTTGTAGATCTGTTGACAGGGGTCTTGCCGGCCGAGAGCTTAGTTTTAAGCCGAGATATACTTGTTTGTTTTCTTAATTGCATGTGATTGCCATGCGCTGGTAGCAAATGGTTCAGCAGGGTTGGCTCGGGTCTGGGTTTTGGCATTAGGAGTCAGTTGCGCCCCCTTGAGTTTGGGGCGTGACAGTAAGTAATTGAATCACAATGAATTGAACCTATGGAGAATCACATGAAACCCTTAGACAATTGGGTGAATTTAAATTGGAGATTTGAGTTTTCTTTTAGAACATAACGAATGAAAGGGATACATTGGTGAATTCCCACATATCTTGATTATCAAATCCCTAAGAATGCAAGGAGAGAGAGACCTTGGAGCTTGAGTGTCAAAGTAAAGTGTTCATCTGTCAAAAGTCTCAGGTAAACTATCCTTTCTCGAGCTGAAGTTATTAGATGGTGGTTGGTAGCACCAAATCCTTGTTAATGAACATTTTCCTAATAAGTACCTTTATGGTCAAGCAAGTCAGAACACGAGTGAGTTCTTTAGAATGCTTTGTGAATCATTTATAGAAAATGTTAAGTAAGCAAGGAACTTAATACACAATGATCACTCTTTCATGAAAACATATTTATTTTATTGTATTTATTATAATCATTCCTATTCTAAGTTTCATAACCCTAGTTATGAGTTTAGCTACTCAAAACTAGCGTAACATTACAACTATTATAATTTAAACTACTTGAAAAAATAGAAATTAAAAAGAAAGAAATAAGAACCTTTGATTAATGTAGTTTTTGTAAGAGAATCTTGTTCAATCCACAATAATCTACTAAAACTATAAAGTAGATCCTAGAAACTAAGAATAATGAATTTTAACATCTAATCCTAAATTCTAATAGCTCGTAAAACCTAACAACATCTTCAAAAAGACATATAATAATAATAATAATAATAAAATAATAATAATAAAATAATAATAATAATAATAATAATAATAATAATAATAATAATAATAATAATAATAATCTACCACTGAACTGCTGGAGTATGAACTCAAGCCGGATTAGTAGTGGATTAGGAGAACCTCTATATGCAGTGTTAGAATATGCACAGCAGAAGCATTTTTCAGAATCACAAACTTCTATAAAAGCATAATAATGTAATCTAAATAAATTGTGAAACTCTAACCTTTTGTAGCTTTCACACAACTCGTTTAGGAACTGGGACTCTAGAATTGCAGTCTTCTACTAATTCCTGACTAACTTTCTTAATCAAGTCTTGTGTGGGCAAGAAATTTTTTAAAAAAAGCAGATATCCTTTCCTTGAGAAACACCACCCCTATTTATACTTTTCAGTATAAGGGAAATGTTTGAAAGATGAAATGTTTCTAGTCATAATTAATGGTCATTAATAGTCATTAAATACCTTTAGGTGTACTTGGACACTGTTAAGTGTATCCAATAACCATGATCAATAGTCATCAACAACCATTAAATACCATTAAGTGTATTTTGACATGGTTAAGAGTATCTAACAACCATAATCAATAGTTATCAACAACCACTAAATATCATTAAGTGTATTTAGAAAGTCATTAAACACCAAAGGTAATCAACAATCATTAAACACCATTAATAGGCACTAATAACCATTAAACACTATTATTTGTTTCTTTCATCTTCTAAGGAAATAAAACATTGCAGTGTTTTCTTTTTTCTTCTTTTAAGGAAAGAAAAAGTTTTTCTCTTTTAAACTAATAAAAGTCAAAAACAATTTATTCCTAAGCTGAAAAAAAAATACTAACAATCCTTTTCTTTTTTGAACTCGATCAATTAATCAGGCATAGCAGGGACCACAAATTTATTAGCAAAGGCTTCCAATTATAATATTTAATTAGTAAAAAGCATGAATTAACCATATCATAATAAATCACAGATTGTACCACTAAAAATCTGCAACTGCACTCCTCTATTTAATTTCAATTTTTTTTCGTTACACTTTATTTAACTCCCCATGTTAGAATTACCGACACCAATCAATTAAATTAAACTTCTGAAAAATTTAATCCATTGATTAATTTAATCCTTTATCTTTATGCTTAAATTAATTCACGTGACGAATATACATATATAATCCACCTGCAGGGTTTCCACGTGACTACTTATAAGCAACCATAAAGGCGTGTCTTCTTTCTCATATCCGAGATATGGTTCTATCAGCTAATTATTAATTCACGAATGTAATTTGTTATTATCCAATCCATTAGGAATTTTTTGACTCATCATAGAGTCTCACCTTTTAATATATGAAAATAATAAAGCAAACTACACAGATCATAATAACTACATCAAGATTAAGAGTATAAGCTCATGTAATGGACTAGAGATATTATTTATTGAAATTCAGAACCTAAATGCATATCTCAATTTGGTCCATTCAATACATGCAAAATGTACTAACACAAGAAGTTGGAATTTTACCATTCCCATAATTAAGATTGAATTACTTTTAATCTTGTGTTACAATCATCAAGATGTTTGTCCAATTTCATCTTTGATTGTGAACATTTAATTTATGACTTATAAGAATCGACAATTTTAATCTTCTGCGTATGAGTTAAGCAACTCCATACGCAAAAATCGTCTATTATATAAGCAATGGACACGCATATAAACACAATGATCTATTCAAACAAAAACTTTATTGTAACAATTTACATAAAATGTAAAGTCTTTATAAAGGATTAAAATCAATACTATAACTCAACCATATGGTTAATAGTATATCCCAACATGCAGATGAATGTACAACTAAAGTAGATCGAATATCATTTGCCTGAGTGCTAATTGAAATGGATGTGGCTAGAGAATGTCCTAGGAAGCTGAAGGTGGAGGATCCTAATGGCAGGGTATTTGAACAAATAGTGCAATATGATCGGGTACCGAAATAATGTGAAAAGTGCATGCAGGTCGGTTATAAATATCATGTGAGGGAGGGGATTAGACCTGTAGCACAAATAAGGAAAATAAATAAATGGCAACATAAAGCTGATGTTAGTAAAGCTAGGGAAATTGAGATACAAGGGTCAAAGGAACACATGGAAGTACCTAGAGATGAGATATGGAAGAATATACCAACAAAGCTAGTAGTGAAAAGTCTTATCAAATGGAAGAACTCCCAAGTGTTGATGCAGAACAGGTTTGATACATTGAACATATTTGAGCAGAGAAGTCCAAGTATGGAAGTTGGTCAGTATAAACCAAAAGAGGGTGTGGGGGGTGAAATAAATGCTCATGACTATCCAACTAATAACTTGGAACATTAGGGGATTAAATAAACCTCATAAAATAGTGTCAACATTATAGTTGTTTTAGAGCATAAAATAAAGGAAGAACAAATGAATAAAGTAACTCAAAATATTGCACCTAGATGGAGAAGAGAGGAGAACTATGCATATACTGCTAAGGGTAGAATTTGGGTTTTATGGGATCCTCAGTATGTGGAGTGTATAGGGGGGAACAAGTCTGATCAATATAATCATACTAGTGTGAGAATTAAAACTAGTGGCATGGAGTTTGTGTTTGTGGCAGTATATGGACTACATACAATCCATGATAGGTTAGCATTATAGGAGGATCTGAGGGGCTTGGTTGCAATTGCCCAAGGACCCATGTACTGCATGGGATTATAATGAAATTATGCAAGCCAAAGATAGGCCAAAAGAAGCACAGTACAGGATGTAGAGGTTAAGGATTTCAATGATTTCTTAATAGATGATGGAATGCATGATCTAAAAATAATAGGGGGCTCATATACTTGGACTAATGGTCACATCTGTAGCAGAATTGACAGGGCTATAGTGAATGTTGAATGGATGATAGATATACCAGCAATGGATGTGAACATATTAAGGCCATTAGTCTCTAATCATACTCCTCTAAGGTTGGCACTGGACAGGTATTGCAAGAACAGTTCTAAAGCTTTCAGGTTTTTTAATTGTATTGCAAATCATCCAAACTTTATGCAACTAGTAAAGAAAGCATGGCAAGGACATTCTACAGGGGACATGGAGACAGTTTGGTGGAAACCCAAAACAGTGATAAGATCCATTAAAGGGTTGAATAATACTGAGTTTAAGAGTGTGAAGGACAAAATTCATTTTATTAGAACACAACTCAACCAAATACAAAATTATATGATTGACCCTAACCTGGTACAAACCAAGAGAGATCAAGAAAATGAGCTTAGAAAACAACTAGAGAAATGAAATCTGATTGAGGAGAGTGTTATGAGGCAGAAATCAAGAGTGCAATGGTTGAAGCTGGGAGATGCAAATACATGATATTTTTTTGCTCACATGAAGAATAGACTGGCTCAGAATACTATAGCTAGTCTCGCCTACTACTGCAGGAACAACTATATATTCCCAAGAAGCAATTGAGAAAGAGGTATTACTTTTTATCAGGAACTAATGGGCCAGGCTGCTACCACTTTGCTAAGTGTGGACAAGACTATAATAAGAAGGGGTAGAGTCCTAAATAGAGCCCAACAACTACAACTAGCAGCTCTAGTAACAACATGGGAAGTGAAAATAGCTTTACAAGGGATAAGTGATCTGAAAGCTCCAGGGAAGGATATATTGAATGTTGTGTTCTTTAAAAAGGCATGGCCAGTGGTAGGAGAGGAGGTAACCAATGCAGTATAAAGTGTTTTTAACACAGGGGTGATGTACCAAGGTATTAATTGAACAAATGTAACACTCATCCCTAAGGTAAAAATTCCAATCATGATAAGTGAATACATGCTTATATCACTGATTAACGTGTCAAACATACCTCATCCAATTCTAGGTGAAAACGATCGTTAAGCAGTGTAAAACCCAACAAATGAGTTAGGGTCGAACACACAGGGATGTTCAAATTCAATTGAAAAGTACAAATGTGATCTAACCAGCTATAGGAATAGACATTATCGAAAAACACATGAAATAAATCAAAAAGGGGAGACACAAATGTCAGATGGGGGTTTTTGTTTGCAATTGTTAGCTACAAAGCAGTCACACAAAACTGAAACAACAATACGGAGAGGAATTTCCAGATGTGATCAGTTATAGGCAAATTTTACTAAATTTGTAATTGTAACTACTACTAAACAAAACTAAATATTAGAGGGTAGGTTAGACTATAAGGGAGATAGCTTTATCTCGAACAACTACCCCAAATCAAGTGTTTCTTTCGAACATCAACAATCAAAACAATTAATTATAGCCCACACCTTAATTCATCCACTCTCTCGAGCTAGATGGGTAGGATTGGGCTTAGTTTTCACTCTCTCGAGCTGAACCCATATCAACCCAATATATACAAACCATTAATCAAAAACCTTAGTTCCAAAACTTCTCTCTCGAGCAAGCTAAGATCAAAAAATTAGAACTGCATTTGCAACTACAATTCATAAATTAAACCTCAGCTTAAGATTAAACCTATTTCAGTATAGCATTTAAACTAGTAATCAACAATACCCATAAGCTAATTCAACCCATAATCACATGATCACACCCCAAGAATTGAGGTTTTACCCAAGCATCATAAAAAGGTAAAAAGGGTTACCAAATCGATTAGCTATCAACTGGGTAAGAGTATTCAAGCCTTTATCATGCTCCAAATTGAAGAAAATTAGTAACCTACTTGCAAAATCTCCGAATTGAGTCTCATAAAGCCTTCAAGTCTACAAAGAAACTCTCACACTTCAAAGAAAAACTATTCTAAATGGTAGCAAGCTTCTGAATTTACAGTTCAAAACTCCAATTTAGTCATCAAAAATTAGCCACAAAGGGCCATTAGGAGAGGTAAGTCGGGTTCGCCGAGTGGTTCAGTGAACCGCCCTTTGCTCTCTTCTATCGCCTTTATGCATTGGCGCTCAATAGCTTCTGTTCCTGTAACTTTGGGTGATCAATCTTGTAATCCCAGAACTGATCGGCGATTCACTGACTGCCCCTTTCCTATCGCCGACTTGGTTTCTTTCTTCAAGGCTGGCACACTAGAACTTTAGGCAGACTGAAGAGCCACTCGGCGAGTCGCCGAGTGCTCTTGACGATCACCAGGCTCACTTTTCTCCAATTTTTCAGCTTGTTTTGTTCCTTTTTGCTTGTTAGTGTCCTTGCTTTACTCCTTAATTGACATACCTGAAAATCAAGGTGTTGCTCCCAAATTGCACATGCAAGTGTACGTGGTCGTTCAAGTATTAAAGTGGCTCTTATGAAGGTCCGGTTATCGTACCCACAAAGACTTATGATTAGAATACCTTAACTTTTCCAATACTATTAGTTAAACACAAGTGTTATCCATGTTAAACGAGTAATTGATTTTATAAATTAAAAGTTAAACAAGAACTAAACAAATACGATTCAATTTCTAAGGTTTGAAACTATGATTGGGTAAAGTCCAGGGTTGTAGCTCACTTCAGGAATCATGCACGTTATCTTGTAAAACTGATATTCATCAAGAATCGAATCAATGATCACATGGTTAAATGTATGATTATGGCCTCCCGACCTATAATAGCCTACAATAAATATTAAATGACAACCTAACTACATCATTGAGTGGAGATAAGTTGGACCAATTACTAAGCATTACGATTTCTTCTTGTATAATGACCAAGCAAGGTTTCTAGGTATATCCATATCCTAGATACAAATTAACTCTAATTCTTAAGAGAAAATCATGCTCCTCATGCCCCACGTTCTTTCCTCTTATTCCTCTCCTGATTTCAATTCAGACAATGTGTTTATTTCAATGGTGATCAAGCATTAAATATGAAAAACAAAACCATAAGAGAGATTCATATGAAAGTTAATGACAATCCATAAAAACTCAATAAGTTACAATCATCCTGTAGCCACAACCCTATAACTAGGGAAATTAGCAACTAATAATGGTAATTATGATCAAACAAAGTTTAAATGCCATAAATAGATCGAAAGTAGAAAAGTTTAGGAAAGAACCCTAAAAACTGATGAAATAGCTCTCCAAATCGTTGTTCTTTAAAACCCAGAAAAAGAATAATTAAAAATATAAAAACTGAGTATATATAATTAAGTTGAAACGGCCAAAACGGGCAAGTATAGGCGCGACGCGGAGCTGCTGTTCAGAATCGTTTTATGGCAAATACTCCTCTCCGCGACGCGACCACTACACGGACCACTCTGCTTCAAATACTACTTCTCGAACGAAATTAAAATCCATTCTTGATCTCCATTTTTTTCTTCTTCTTTCTTGCTTCTTTTAAACTTGGATCCTTTTGTGTTTCCCAATGCCCATTTTAGTGCTCGTTTTTTCATTCAAGCTTACCTACACAACTAATCATGTTGGTTAGCATATATATACAATCAAAAGACTCGACACGACTATTAATCAATAGAAATTGATTCCAAACTTGGCTTAAATGCGGGTATTATTTGGTTCCTAGGCATGTAAATACGCCTAATATCACTTCCCCACACTTAGAGCTTTGTTCATCCTCTAACAACTTACTAACTAATCCTAGACCTAGACTCCCTACTATGATATTTGTGCATCCACCACTTCCTTTTACGGATCTGTAATCAGTTATAACAAGCATATTCTGGCTCACAATAGGTCTTGCCCACTTTCATACATCATACAACTCAAGTAATTGACTCGTAAACTTTTTGCAACCAACACATTCAACTTCATGTGCACCATTACACATCACCTATATTTCATACAACAAGTGCTCCTTACTCAAAATAATAGTCCGCGCACTGAACTCAACAAATTAAATATAGTCTAAGGACTTTACAAACATAGTATGCTCCCACTCAACAAAGACATCATACATGCATGCATCAAGAACCATAAGCTTGCCCATTATGTACATCTCCACTAATTAAGCGTGCTTTCCCCAGAATCAAGTAGGACTTTACGGGTTGTAATGTAAGCTTGAGGTATGAGAGGATACATTTAGGTAAAATTAGTGACTTATCCTCCCTAATGCACCTGTTTTGATTTTCTTGCTACATTCACAACTTTTTCTTTTCTTTAGCCCCCCTTTCTGCATATTTTTCCACTAGTACTTCCACCCTCGCCCTTATTTTCTACGCATCCCCTTATTTATATCTTCTTTTTTTTACACTTAACGATAGCCACCCTAACTTATAGATTTCTCTCGAGTCAAGGTGCACATTGTCCTTGTAAGGACCAGGGCCATTATTAAGGTATTCTCCGAATTAGCCATCTCCAACTTAGGATCTTACCTGAAGTCGAAGTACACAATGTCCAAAGGACCAGGGCCAATCACAAATTTAGGAACTTATGGGGCATCATTTTTCTACCTCTTTTCTTTCTTCCCCACAAAACCAAACATTTCCACCCCATTTACTCTTTCCACTGTTTTCACTTTTTCATCTTGACATAGTGCATTAGGGATTACTTTAGGATCAAAACTAATTGTATCAATAAAAGGGATTCGGCTCAATTAAGTAGGTTGGAACAAAATCAAGGCTAAAAGGCTCAATGCGGCAATACTAGGGATATTTTCTCTGAGAAGGCTAACATTTACAAGAAAAATCAAAGAAAGCATATTATCATCTCCTAAACAAAACGCCACTTATTATTTCGCTTCAATAACATGCCAGACATATTCTAGAATCAGATGCATTACATGGATACTACAATACCTCACCGCTCATGGCACAAGTTCTACTCAAGATAGATCAATCACAGTAACACAATCAATTCATGCACAAGGTTTTATTTAAGCATAAGTTGTACTCATTAAAGTCAAATACCAAAGTTCAACTGCATTCCTACATTAACTTCCAATCATGCTTTCATACAGTCTCCTTTCAGAATTTCAAGCTTCAGCACATACCAAATAAGACTCAATGATGAAAATTGCCCTTATGACGGTCGTCATGCATCTATCATAGGGCAATGCGACTCAACTACTACTACTAACTCAATCCTGAAAAGACAAAATCTTTTTGTATTTTGTACGGTTAAAAGGGACTTTCCTTGGCCAAAAAACTGAAAACAACCTCCAAGGAACCCAAATAATAACAAAACAAAAAAAATACAAGATAGACATATGACACTACTATTGTTCATTAATATATACATACCAGAGATAATTTCACCGTCACCCCACACTTAAACATTAGCACTGTCCCTAATGCTTCACAAAATCACAAAATCACAAAATTTAGTATAGAGGTAAGGTAAAACACTCCCTAATCAATCATCCATAGCATCTCCCCCGTCGGCCTTATCACCGGCTTGAGCAGGGTCCACCTCATCATTAGAATCAGACTCCATATCCAAGCCAGTTTGCTGTCTATCCTCATCGGTGGGTATGTCATCATCCACCGGCTCATGAAAAATAGGACCAATGCCAAGCAAGGCCTTGGCATGTGCATTCAACATGTGCCTTTTATCGACGTCCACCAGTTGCACATCAGTCGACGCCTGACAACCATTTTAGTGGCGCAACATCTCCAACCCATACATCCTAGACATGATCAGCTCATCATGTCTATAGCGCTCTACGGTAGTGATGGTTGGGCCGAACTCAATGTCGGGTCCCTTTGTCTTTGTGATATCTATCGACGTTGGGAATAATAGTGCCATGTAATTCAAATTCTCCACCGGTACACCAGCAATACGACAAAGTCTAGTAATGAGACCACCGAATGCATACCTGCGCCCTTTATGAACCCAGTCCTTTCTCATTGCCGATTTCAATACAACCCCAATGTTCAACTCTGTGGGCGTCATCAAAGCGTAGACCAGACACACTCTGTTCGGGGTGATGTTCGTGTAATGTAGCCTAGGTATCAAGCAATTCATCACTACTTTGAGCCAAACCCGAGCGTCCCTGAGCATGTGCGCGTAGGGTAGAGATTGATGATATCTCTTCCCCCTGTGTTTGGTCCACTGCACATGGACTGAGGACCACAAAAGGTGTGTCGAATGGCTCGGTAAGGTGGGTAGATGTTCAGCCCTATGAGCACAAGTTGATCGGCATTCGGTGACGTACCAATAAACTCATTGAGAACCGCGGGAGTGAGAGTCACATCCACTCCCCGCATCTTCACAAAATGGGATCGGGACTCCATTGCCTAGTTGGTGTAGAACTCACAAACCATGTGCAAGTTGCACTCACTCGGCTCCGCAAAAATGAACTCCATGTGCAGCTCTTGGATCCGCCTCAATATCCGAGGAAACTCCCATGCTAAGTTGTCCCTGTCAATGCACACATCATAGAAATATCTCGCCTTGGTGTGCTTTTTCCACCATGTTTTCCCTTCCTTAACCACTGCTCGCATCTCGAACCGCCTGGTTTGACCCCTGGGTATTGAAGGTGCGGGAGGTACATTCCCTCCATTTTGAACACGCTTCTGTTGGCTAGATGTTGCCATTTTCTTTTCGTGTCTTTGAGTGCCAGACATGATTCCCTACAATAAAAATATAATTCAGCCCACAACACAGACAAAACACAATGAGTTATGGGTGATGCGCATAAATCACCCCACACTTAGTTCATGCATCGATTCATTTTTGGTACTCAGACTTCCCAAAGGTGAAGACACAACACCCACAACGACAACCTGACCTCTATAGCATAACAACACATATACCCACGTAGGCACCATAACGTCAGTCACAAACACTCAACCTCAACACTAGGATTTAGACCAACACGCACCATTCCACATATCAATAAACATTTAGTGTTACTCAAGAATTCACACCACATATATATCCATGAACAAACAATGTCATTCAGCCAACACCACCGAATTTTTGGCACACTAACATATTCAGACAACCATATCTACAATAAGACTCAAACAAAAGCAATTAAAGGGAATTTCTACTCCAGAATTCGAAATACCCAATAAAAGTTAGAAACCAAACAATCTATGCCAAGTGACCAAACCCAATACGATTCCCAAATGTGTACATCCAACCCCCTAATCACCCTATGCCCAAAGGCAAGCAACAATAGGTTAGGTCTACTGAAGACTTCGAACTATCCATTATAAAACGTATATAGTACTTTACCTTCACCATAAATCGCAACCATGATCACCCATTAACATAAGCATACCAAAACAACACCACCCTTCCTCAATGACTAATAATCACGAGAAAGTAGAGTGCAGAACATACCTGAGATGTTGAAAGAGATGGAAAATGAGAGAAGAGGAGGCGGAATCAGCTTCGCATTATGGATTGAACCTCAAAAAATTGCAAGCGGAGAAGGGATGGAGAATAATCGCTAAGAGAGAAGGGAATTTGGGAGAAAAGTGGAGTTTGAGGATGGGAATTTGGGGAATAAAAAAATGTGGGTCGTGTATTTTGAAGAGAAATGGGTAAAACCCATCTTTTTAATGAAGAAACAAAAATACGCACCTGGTAGCGCGATGTGGGGCCATCACAGACCACTCTGCCTAGTTCTGTAAAATTAATTCCAGGTGAAGAAAATCTTTTACCTTGATCCGCGACGCGTCGGTTATGGACCTTCCTTATTTTTGATGAAAATTTAATTCCCTTCGAACCCAAAGATCCAAGGACCCTTCGCGACACGTGCACGTTACGGAGGGTTTTGCCTCGCCAAAAATGAATTAATTTCTAGCGAGGCAAAAATTGAAACTCTCTCTGTGATGCGCTATGTGTGCCAATTCTTGTTTCCTACACATTTTGAACACAACACCGATTAGTGTAAACATGATGGGTTGCCTCCCATCCAGCGCCTTAGTTTTGGTCGTGGCACGACTCATATTTTTATGCTTTTTCTTTGTATATATATATATATATATTTATTTATTTATTTATGAATTGAAATAGCAAAACAAAAAGAATAAAAATTCTTACTATTACAAGGGGTCACAGGTTGCCTCCCGTGCAGCGCCTGATTTAACGTCACGGCATGACCCAACTCATAACTCATCATTCAATATGAGCGCTTATGCTCACGATAAACATCAGTCCCAAAGTAGTGCTTCACTCGTTGCTCATTCACAAGAACAGTGGAGTTCTTATCCTTATTTTTTAGCTCCACAACTCTATGTTGGGTCATTTGCACAACTTCAAACCATCCACTCCACTTAGATTGAAGTTTTCAGGGGAACAAGTTTAATCTTGAATTAAACAGCAGCACCAATTGCCTAGGCTCAATGGTGCGTGACACAATATGCTTGTCATGCCACCTCTTAGTCATCTCTTTGTATAACTTGGCATTTTCATACACGTGGAGCCTGAATTCCTCTAACTCATGCAACTGTGTTATTCTTTTCTTTCCTGCTAACTCATAATCCAGATTCAACTTCTTGATAGCCCAATATGCTTTATGCTCCAATTCCGCTGGAAGACATGCTTTTCTAAACACTATTTGATAAGGAGAAGTCCCTATCGGTGTCTTGTATCCAGTTCGATAAGCCCACAAATCATCATCTAACTTTTTAACCCAATCCTTCCTTCGAGCATTCACAGTCTTTTGCAGAATTTTCTTTACTTCCCTGTTGGACACTTCCACTTGCCCACTAGTCTGGGATGATACGTTGTGGCTACCTTATGTCTCACTCCATATTTGGCCAGCAGATTTCGCACTGAACTATTGATGAAATGTTTCCCTCCATCACTTATCATAGCTCTTGGAGTCCCAAAACTTGTGACTATATGCTTCTTGATGAACTTTACTACTACCTTCGCATCATTAGAAGGTAGAGCAACTGCTTCCACCCACTTGGACACATAGTCCACTATCACTAGGATGTACTGATTTCCATTGGCAGATGGGAATGGTCCCATTAAGTCTATCCCCCATAAATCAAAGATATAAACTTCCATAATGTAGCTCAGTGGCATCTCATGCCTTCTAGAAATAGTGCCCACCCGCTGACACTGATCATAGTCCTTCACAAAAAATGCAACATCCTTAAATAAAGTAGGCCAAAAAATCCAGATTGTAGTACCTTTTGAGTCGTGCGCTCGCCTCCGTGATGTCCACCATTTGGTGAAGAGTGATAACTCTCAAACACCTGCAAAGCCTTCTATTCAGATATACACATTTACACCATTTGATCAGGTTCCTTCTTGAATAAGAAAGGCTCATCCCATATATAAAATTGTGACTCATACTTCAACTTTTGCTTTCGGTGTGTTGAGGCTGTTGGTGGATATAAACCACTCACCAGAAAGTTCACAATATCAGAATAAAGGGTACTTAAGCAAGGTCCAAGGAAAGCAATTGCTCATCGGGGAACTTTTCGCGAATCTGTCATTCATTCCTTACATGAGATGAGTCCTCCAATCTAGATAAATGATTAACTATCTAGTTTTTAGTCCTTTTCCTATCTTTAATCTCTAGATCAAACTCTTGCAAGATAACTATCCATCTAATTAGCCTCAACTTTGCATCCTTCTTGTTGAACAAATACCTGATTGCAACATGGTCAATGTATACAACAACCTTTGGTGCCTACCAAGTACGACCTGAACTTATCAAAGGGAAATACTAATGCTAGCATCTCTTTCTCTATGACAGTATAGTTCGATTGAGCTACATCAAGTGTCTTGCTATCATAGTAGATGGAATGAAACCTCCTCTCCTTATGCTACCCTAGCATTGCACCAACTGCTGTATCACTGGCATCACACATGAGCTCGAATGGAAACTCCCAAATAGAAGAAATTAGAATTGAAACTTCTATCATCTTTTTCTTCAACAACTCAAATGCCTACAAACAACTTTCATCAACTATAAACTTCACCGCTTTTTCTAATAGGCTGCACATGGGTCTTGCAGTCTTAGAAAACTCCTTGATGATTCTTCTGTAGAACCCAGCATGTCCCAGAAAGCTTCTAACTCCCTTCACAATGATGGGTGCTGGCAACTTCTCAATGACCTCCACCTTGGCTCTATCAACTACCAGCCCATTTCTTGAGTTTTTTTTACCCAAGTACAATCCCTTCTCTAACTAAGAAATGATATTTTTCCCAATTCAACACCAAATTTGTCTTTTCACATCTTGCAAGGACCCTGTCAAGATTAGTCAAACAAAGATCAAAAGACTCACCAAACACCAAGAAATCGTCCATGAACACCTCAAAAAAATCCTCTACCATATCATGGAAGGTTGCCATCATGCATCTCTGGAATGTTGCCGGTGTGTTGCATAATCCGAATGGCATACATTTGAACACATAGGTTCCATACGGACAAGTGAAGGTAGTCTTATCCTGATCTTCTGGTGCAATGACTATCTGATTATACCCTGAGTAGCCATCCAGGAAGCAGTAATATTCTTGCCCCGCCAGTCTATCCAATATTTGATCAATAAATGGCATCGAATAATGGTCCTTCCTGGTGGCATCATTCAACTTCATGTAATCCATGAAGATACGCCACCCAGTTACTATCCTTGTGGGGATGAATTCATTCTTCTCATTTGTTATCACCCTCATTACGCCCTTCTTGGGCACACACTGTACCAGACTCACCCATTTGCTATCAGATATAGGGTACACAATCCCCACATCTAACCACTTGATCACCTCTTTTCTTACCATATCCTTCATCACTGGTTAAGTCTCCGTTGATGTTGTGCACTCGACTTATGCCCTTCTTCCATGTAAATCTTGTGCATACACAACGCAGGACTTATCCCGTGAATATTGGACTTTTGCAAACCTAGTGCAGCTTTTATCTTCCTCATGATACTCCATGTTGCTTCCACTTGTGATTCAGATAGTGTTGCAGACAAAATAACTGGTAAAGTCTTTTATTCACCCAAAAATGAATACCTGAGATAGGCTGGCAATGTTTTAAGCTCCAGCTTGGGTGCTTCTTTAATGGAAGGTTTGGGTGGAGGACTAAACACTATGTTCAAAGGCTCCCAGTGATCTCTTAACGTGCCCACACTTGGCACATCCTAAAACTGTGCCATTTCCTGTGCTTCAGCATCCCCATAGATATCAAGTCCCACTAACACACACTCCAACGGGTCCTTGGATGCAATATATCGATATTCTGCTTCAAGATCTATCACCATTAATGCAGACAACTCTTCATACATGGCTGGGAGTTTCAGCGCCTTGTAAACATAAAACACCTCCACTTTGTCATGTGCCTGCATAGTAAGTTGCCCGGCTGCTACATCTATCATAGCACAGTCTGTAGCCAAGAAAGGTCTCCCCAAGATGAATGGAACCTCAGGATCAGGCCACAAAATTTACAAGGAATATCAAAGATCCCACTTGTACTAAGACATCCTCTACAACACCCTCTGGCCTAGCAACAGATCTATATGCCAACTACAAGATAATGGTGATGGGTTTAGGACTACCCAACCCCAATTTTTTGTACAACGATGTTGGCATCAAGTTTATATTAGCTCATAGATAACACAATCCTCACGCATGGATGCTCTGCCTTATAATGATCTGAACCATAAAGCTATTTAGATCTTTTAGTTTGGTGGGAAACTTACTCTGGATTCGGGAGTTGCACTCTTCAATAAGTGCTACAGTCTCATATTTAGTCAGCCTCCTCTTATTTGACACGATTTCTTCACATACTTTGCATACTTGGGTATACCTTGCAAAACATCTACCACTGGCGAATTAATATGAACTTGCTTTAAAAGAAAGAGAAACATACCAAAACATTCATCCTTCTTTTGGTTTTTAAACTTCCAAGTGAATGGAGGAGGTGGTTTCACTATTGGTTGCACTCTTTCTTCTTGTGAAACAACCTCACTCTCCTTAGGTTCACTCTCCTTGCTAGAAAATTCATCATTTCTTTTCTTGGGAGCCAACTCCTCCAACTACAACCCGATGCGTGTAACTACTGTATTCACTTACTTGGGATTAGGATCAATGTTTCTCGATAAACCTTCTTGCAGTCGTGAGTTCTGGGCATTAGCAAACTACCCGAATTGTTTCTCTAGGTTCTGGGTAGCTAACTGATTATTTCTAACATCCGCAGCTAACTGAGCTTGATTAGCCATGATCTTCTTCAACATCTCCTCTATGCTCATGTTACTTGGTTGCTCATTGGGCTGCTCCTGTTGGGCCTGTTGTTGATACCCATGTGCATTCCCTTGGGTCTATATTGATTTTGGTCTTGGGCCTGATTCTGATTACCTCCCAGGGAAATATTCGGATGATTCCACAAACTAGGGTTGTAGGAGTTTCCATAGTTCTGATGACCTCCTCCACGTTGTGCATTTTCCAAGAAAATTTAAAGAATCCGAATTTGCACCACAGACATCTGCACTATGATCTCCTCCTTCGCAAATTTTACACCAAGTCGGTGGTTGTTGGACTAGATTCACCTGAGCTGGCTATTGTCCCAGCAATAGGTTGCTGAAGTGAGTGTTCATCATGTTCTGCATTGCAATAATTTGTGCAGTTAAGGCAGTCACTGCATCTACCTCCAACATTCCAGCGGTTTTCTGTATCACGGGTTTAGCTCCTCCTCCTTTCCACTAGAGGTTACCTTGTGAATTCCTATTCAGCAGGGTGAATAACTCAGCATAAGTCTTCTCCAAAGCCTGTCCACCTACAGTTAAATCAAGTAAAATCTTGGTATGAGGCTCCAATCCTTCAATGAAGGTATGGACCAACACCTCGTCAGCCTGATGATAATGCGGACAACTCATCAACATTGATTTAAACCTGTCCCAAGCCTAGTACAAGTTCTCTTCTCTTTTTTGACGGAAGCTTAGTATGTCGCTCCTTAACTTAATTGTTTTTCTAGATGGTGAAAATCTAATAAGGAACTTCTGTGCAAGATCATCCCATGAGGTAATAGAGTTAGCGGGCACAGAATTCAACCATCTTTTTCCTTTCCCAAGCTGAGAAAAGGGAAATAAAATGATTGTCACGTAGTCAACATTTACTCCAGTTGGAGTGTAAGTATCACTGATCTCGAGGAAATTTTGGATATGGACTGTTGGATCCTCACGTGATAAACCAGTTTAAGTGAACTGTCCATTCATGTGCAATAGCTGCACCATACTCTACTTCAGTTCAAATCTTCCACTAGCTTCAGGTTTCTGAGTGCATGAAGTCATATTAGTGGTACGTGGGATTGCCACGTCTCTTACATTTATCTCAACCATTTGTATAGGTTCTTCTCGCTCAACTCTTGCTATAGGAGTTGTTGGTTCACTTGCAACAAGAGGGATAGGGTAAGTGAGTTGTCTTTGCATTCTCGGCTAGTGAACAAATCTTTTCGGTTTAGCTAGAGGCTCTACCAAGTCCTGATCGTCTTCCAATTTGGAAATTCAACACAACCTACAAAATGAATTGCTAAGATCAAGTTGTCAACACTTGTTTTTTAACTTTAGAAATTAGACAAATCAAATACTTTCTAATTCTAAAGTCCCCGGCAGCAGTGCCAAAAACTTGTTGCACCCAAATCGCACGCGCAAGTGTATGATGAGTCCACAATTTGGACTCATTTACGGATATATTTTAATAGAATTAGTGTCCTCAAATGTATATTATGTCTCAAAAATTGAAGTAAACCCTTAAGTTTCAGGTATTTGGATTGAGAGACAAAGCTTGGACGCTATCAAGCAAAAAGGAACAAAGCGGCTAAAAGAATGGATAAAGGACGCCCTGAGGATCACCTAATACATTAGGTGAGTCGCCAAAAGGTCCTAAATCCCGTCGAATGTTCTAGTGTGCTTAGTCCTGAAGGAGAAAGTCAAGTCTGCAATGAAAAGGAGTAGTCGGCGCATCGCCAAGCAGTTCCAAGAAGCAACACTCTATCGCCCAATGCCTCAAAACGCGAGAATGCTGAAGGCAAAAGAAGAAAGACGATGAATTAGACCAAAGGGCGGATCGCCGAGTGTGTCGCCGATCCCAACTAACTACGCCGAATGATCCTCTGCAACCCAAATTTTCAAGAACTATAAATACTTGTTTAAATTGTTAGATTAGTATCAGACTTTAGGGAAAAGAAAATTTTTTTGAGACTAAGAATATTTCAGTTTTAGTTCCTAGAGTTTTTGGATACATTGTGCTTGAACTTGAAGATTTGAAGATTTTTAATTCCAAGAAATTGGAAGTGGGTCTCGAAGAATATTCATCCTTGATGTGTTTAAAAACATTATTCATCATACCCACTTGATGGAAACACTTGTTGTATCAATTTCTTTTTTCATGTCTAGCGTAAACCCCAATTCTTGGGGTGTGATTTTGTGAATATGGGTTAGATCTACTGTTGGGTGTTGCTTATTGTTGGTATATTCGCTGTTTAAATGTGATTTCCTTTAGTAGTTGTGTTTGAACTTAATGAGATTGTAGTTGCAAATACGATTTTATCTCAGTGTTTTTGGCTTGCTCGAGAGAGAGGGGTTTTAAACCTAGGACTACTAAATCGATAGTCGGTGGTTATTGGATCGTCGTGGGTTCACCTCGAGAGAGTGATCCTAAGCCCTCTCCCACACTTTCAGCTCGAGAGAGTGAATGGGCTAAGGTGGAGGCTGTGCTTAAATGCAGCAACTTGGTATTCGAGAGAAATCAAGTTGATTCGGGGTAAGTTGCTCGACAGAGAATTTACCCCCACTAAAGTCTAGCCTAGTTACAAATATTCAACGATGTATTATCAATAGCATCTACCCGATTATGTCTTTTATCCCATATTCCTATCATATCCCAAGGATCCCGTCTCCCTATCTCGTTTCATTATATTTTTGTAGTTTTGGTTGATTAGCTAATACAAACCCCCATTGATAATTAACGCTTGCATTACCCCTTAGATTTAGTAAGTTTTTATTCGTTAATATTTATAGTAATGGCTGATTAGAATTTAATTTTATTTTTCTATTAATTCTCGAAACCACTCATTGTGGGAACAATCCCAACCCTTGGTTGGGTTATATCACTACACGCGATCGTTGGCACTTCAATCGAAGTAGTGTCCTGATACGTAAAGTCAGTGTACGTGGTCGTTCAAGTATTAAAGTGGCTCTTATGAAGAGTCGGGTATCGTACCCACATAGACTTACAATAAGAATACCTTGACTTTTGCAATACTATCAGTTAAACACAAGCGTTATCCAGGTTAAAAGAGTGATTGATTTTATAATTTAAAAGTTAAACACGATTCAATTTCTATGGTTTCAAACAATGATTGGGTAAAGTCGAGGGTTATGGCTCACTTCAGGAATCATGCACGTTATCTTGTAAAACAAATATTCATCAACTATCGAATGAATGTTCACAGGGTTAAATGTATGATTACGGTCTCTTGACATGTACTCACCTACAATAAATGGCAACCTAACTACATCGTTGAGCAGGGATAGGTTGGACCAATTACTGAGCATTACAATTTCTTCCTGTATAATGACAAAGCAAGGTTTCTAGGTATATCCTATCCTAGATACAAATTAACTTAATTCTTAAGAGAAAATCATGCTCCTCATGCCCCACGTTCTATCCTCTTATTCCTCTCCCGAGTTCAATTCAGACAATATGTTTCTTTCAGTGGTGATCAAGCATGAAATACGAAAAACAAGAACATAAGAAAGATTCGTATGATAGTTAATGGCAATCCATAAAAACCCAATAAGTTGCAATCATCATGTAGCCACAGCCCTAGAACTAGGGAAATTAGCTACTCATAATGGTAATTTCGATCAAACAAAGTTTAAATGCCATAAATAGATCGAAAGTAGAAGAGTTTAGGAATGAACCATAAAAACTGATGAAATAGCTCTCCAAATCGTCATTCTTTAAAACCCAGAAAAAGAATAATTAATAAAATAAAAACTGAGTCTATTTATAATTAAGTCGAAACGGCCAAAACAGGCAAGTATGGGCGCGACGCGGAGTCGTTGTTCGTATTCGTTTTATGGCAAATACTCCCCTCCGCGACGCGAACACTAACCGGACCACTCTTCCTCAAATACTACTTCTCGAACGAAATTAAAAATCCCTCTCCGCATCGCGGAGAGGGTATGGATTCTTCTTGAT
Source organism: Solanum stenotomum (assembly GCF_019186545.1). NCBI lineage: Eukaryota > Viridiplantae > Streptophyta > Magnoliopsida > Solanales > Solanaceae > Solanum > Solanum stenotomum. The sequence goes on from NC_064283.1 coordinate 30,687,468, forward strand.
CTCCATTTCTTCCTTCTTCTTTCTTGCTTCTTTTCAACTTGGATCCTTTCGTGTTTCCCAATTCCCATTTTAGTGCTCGTTTATTCATTCAAGCTTGCCAACACAACTAATCATGTTAGTTAGCATATATATACAATCAAAAGATTCGACACGACTATAAATCAACATAAATTGATTCCAAACTTGGCTTAAATGCAGGTATTATTTAGTTCCTAGGCATATAAATACACTTAAGATCACAAGGCTTTAACATCAATTTATAGCATAAATTAGGCATATATGGACCCTAAAACTATCAAAACCAAGCCCCAAATGAGTCCAAATCTAGGACTCATTAACACCCCCAACATAGACTTTTTCTTGTCCTCAAGTAAAACTCAAGATAAGTTGTTCAAAACGGATGTCTCAAATAGTGCTACATAAGAGTCAACATGAATGTACACAACATGGTTCAACTTACTCATGGAATGATTAATAGTGCACTCAAAGATTCAAATTGTGACTCACCACTATCAAAGATGCTCAAGTTCACAATACTTGCTTCAAATGTAAGTTCAAGTTCAACAAAGGTACTGAAATGCCCTTACAACAAAGATGATTCCATATTCACAGAAAATTTCTTCAACAATTTAGAGTTCTGGAATCACATACAACTCTCACACTCACAAAGATGAACACATGCATGACTTCACCCATATGTTTTCCCTTATTTTCCAATCAACATTCGTTTCAGCTAACTCAAGATCACAAAGGTCTTTTCAAGGCTTGTAGCGGGGTTGAGTGTAAAAGTGTGGTCATTTAGGTTTAGCTGCTTCTACCTTCATGAAGTATGGTATGGACATTACTTTCCTCCTTTTCTTTAAAGTTTCAAATATGCTCAGAATCCACCCATTATTCAACTTCATTTGAACTACCAGATATCCCATTTCTTTTCCACTTTTTTATTTCACAACTTTCTCATTCTTTTTCTTTTCTTTCTTCTTTTTTCATTTTCTTTTCTCTTTTCTCTCTTTTTTTTACATCGAGGGGTTCTATCTTTTTTAAAACCATTACTCAAAGGGAGATTTCTCACACTTCTTGACTCTCCTTGTCTTTTCACCACACCCCCAACTTAGGCTTTTGGCCTAAGTTGGCTATTCAAACAAATCATACTTCACGAAAGTTATGCGTGAATGGATAAACAAAGGTCACAATTGTTCAAATTTCTTCCAAGAAACGAGTAAGGCTCAAGAGGGTTCAAGCAAGGTTCGCACATCTCACAAGGTTGGACACAAAAGAGGTATATAGTCAAATTATTTTCACACTTCAAAATTGATGCCTAAGATCATTTCAAGTGCTTGCATCACTCAATCAACCGGACCAACGGGGCAAATTTTAGGTGTCATCACACACAATGTTAAAAGTAATCTCATCACATAAGGCATTGGTACCAATATCAAACAAGACTCCACACTTTTTAGCTAGTGTGCAATGTTCATCACAAGAGACTCATTCGACAACTGGCTAGTCACAACGAGATGCTAAAAGTTTAACACATTGTCTATGCAACTTTATTTGCCTCATTGCAGCTGCACATTCATTTCGTTCAATTAAGAGCACTATTCAAGTCATCGGTATTGATCACAATCGACACTCAAATTCGCACAAGAACAACCACAATCACACACAAGAGGTGGCAATTTTTGTAAAAAAAATTAGGTTCAAAACCATTTCCAATCAAAACAATGGGCCACAAGCTAAAACATCCACAAGATCAAGATCAAAACACACACACACACACACATATATATATATCAACAAAATAAACCTAATATTCATAAACATATCAAAATCACAAGAGGTAGGTATGGAAATACCTCACCCCACCCAACAAAAAGAAGCAGTTGTCCTCAAATGCAACTAAAACAATAACAAAGTATCACAAAATAACAGAGAGGGAGGGAAAAAAATCATCCTGCCAGGCTAAGCCTGGGGTGAAGTTGCATCACAGTCGCTCCATGCATTAGTGCCCAGTGTCTCATTAGCAATGGCTGCACTGGAACATGCCATAGTGGTATCTCTCAAAGAGGCTTGAATAATATAATGTACCATAGACTCTTCTAAATTCGTCAGGCCCTAAAACACAGTCTCCCTTGAATACCAAGTTGCTCCTCATGAGTCTCAGTCTCGGACTCCGCAGCCACATCATTAGCTCTAACCTCATCTCTGGTGGTAGCTAGAGGCACATCAGAATGAGCTGGAATGTCTGTGCTTAGGTCATTAGGGATCTCTGCTATCCAAAAAATTAGAGACATATCAATGGACTTCAGCTGGTCCACATCTTTCCTCAACTTCACAATCGTGGCCTTTAAAGCCATCACCTCATGAGTAGCTCTCTGACCTCTCTCACACACCTCGATCATTGCTGTGAGGGCATCAATAAAATCTCAAAGAGATGTCAATACAATAATGAGAGCTCTCTAAATCATCCTGGGAATCGCGACCTCTAGCCTGGAGGCACACACATCAGCAGAATGGGCTAGGTGCCCCATCCGTAGAAGCATGGCCTGCGTGAGCGGACGTCGAGATGCACTGGTGCTAGCATCAGATCTATGAGGTGGAGGAGAAGTAAAAGAATTCGGAGTGACAAAGGGATCAGAACTAGAAGTACCTAAAGGCTCAGTGGCAGGAGTAGGCAATACTGCCTCTGCAGGTAATGTTTCAATATAAACCACTTGGGTGTGTCCACCAGAGCTGCCCTACTCCTCTCAGCCTCATCTTTTTAGCACTCGACCTCAATACATTGGATGTCAATAGAGGAAGTTGGGGTCACCTCCACATCTACCTTGTTATCTCGCAGAATATGGACCCATCTGCATAGCTCGATGATCAATACCAGAAATGAAAGAGATATTTGGCACTGCTTGGCCCTCAAGGCCATCTCCTGCCCAATGATCACACCTAAATTTAGTCTCTTCCCAACAATAATACATCCAAGAAAGGCAACCTTTGTGTGGCGGAGGATAGAATCGTTCTGGGATGGCATGATTGTGCTACTAATAAACCCGAACCAATACCTCGCTGCCACATTGAGGTCTTTCTTCTCTATTGGCACTCTGGCCTCAATCTACCTAGGAGTACTGTTAGAAAAGAGAAGAGCCAACTAACGTTTCATTTCCTCCAATGTTGTTGTCTTGATCATACTCTGGTGGTCATCTACGAAGTTATATGTGTATCCCAAGATGATGTTTATATCCTCACTATCACATTTCAACTTCTTCCCCATGGAAAATCACATAATCCACTAGTTTGAAGGTGTTGTCTTTTCTCTTCTGTTGTGGTACCAAGTCTCCGTAGGCCGAGTAGAGCTCCCGGACCCAATTATAAATGTAGGAACCTCAAGGTTTAGTGAAGATCTAGAATTTGTGGTACTTTAAGGTGCTCTTTATCTTCGGATATCTGTCCACTACACCATCTGTGGACAACCTGTTCTTCTAAATGATAGTCCTTAGTCTCTCTGCCTTTAGTCTATTGAGAGACCGGGGAGAAGGACCCTATATAGGTGGTGCTGGGACTACTTTCTTAAGGTGAAGCTGGGGGAGGAGGTGGAGTCTGAGGCGCCCAGATCCTAGATGGATCATGCATCCCCTTAGTGTGAAGCTCTGCTCTCCGGGCATGTAGAACTTGGTCATCCTCAAGCTCAAAGATGGAAGCCTGAGAGTCTTGGGAATCTCCCTCATTTTCTGATGAGGTGAGGTGAGTCTCATAGACTCCCTCACTGTCGGAGCTGACCTCCGGTGACTCTACCACGGAGTTCGGAAAACCAACATTTATGCCGAATTTCTACTTTGAAAAGCTAGGTGGCAAAGTACCCCAATTTCGAGCAAAAAATCACACAGAAATGCAGGTAAAAGCAATAAATGTGAAAGATCAAAAGTTGGGTGAGAGGGTACGATAGTTAGAAATGAGAAAACATGAAGGATTTTGAAATTTTAAATTGTTTTGCCTTTAAAACGTTTTAGTTCGCAGCACCATCAGCGGAGTAAGTAGTGCTCTCCGAACCACTCGGTGTTGCACCAAGTGGTATTCTCCTCAGCGAGTTTTATAGGAGCTCCAGTAAATTTGGGGGTTCAAACGGTGGACAAAGTCGGGCTCGCTGACCTGTTCAGCGAGTCGCTGATTAAGCATTTAGCCCACTGAGTTTTATAGAGTTCCCCTTAAAGTCTGGTGCTTCCAACAACGGTCCATGTCGGTGCTCGCCGACCTGTTCCGCGGGTCGCCGAATGGACTTGTGCTCGCCAAACTTCCCATTTTCCTAATCGTTTCACCTTTGAACCTGCACAATCAACACCTGTTATTTAAAATCAAAGACTAAAGCATTAAAAACTTGGGTTGTCTCCCAAGAAGCGCCTTAGTTAATGTCATGGCACAATGAGAATACCAAATCAAGCTTCATTTTGGTTTTCCATTGTGTCACTAGGCAATCCCCCTTGTTGTCTTGGATTCAAATGAGAAGAAATTTGACCCATTTGGGTCTGCAATTGCTTAATGGAGACTGAGTGAGAGGTCACCATCTGATTGAGAGTTGAGACATCCTCTTTCATCTCTTCCAACACTTTTTTTGACCCTTCAACTTTGTTGAGAATGAGTGAGAGCATATCTTTTGTACGGCCACCTTCAGATTCCTTGGGCTTTTGACGCTCATGGGTTGGAACATATATGTCCTTATCACCCTCTCTTTCCTTCCGATTAGCGTTATGATCACGCCAATCTCTGTCACGGTTTCTTCAGCCCTCACCTCTATTCCAACCTTGATTTCCACCCTGTCTTGGTTAGTTTGCAGGATAACCTCCTCTTTGATTGGCTAAGAAGTTCACTTTCTCATTGTACATCACTTCGAATTGTGCTTCATCGGGTTTACTCCACCAACACCCCATTAAGACTCTTTGTACCAACACCCATGACATTTTTAGCCAAAATATCCAGCTGGGTCATCATTTTGGCCATGTTTTGGTCTCTCTCTTGATCCTTTTCGATCATCTCTTTTGTCATTCTAAAAGTGAGTGGAGAGACTTTGTCCGCACGAGTGTACCATGCCCTATTTATCTTGGTCATGCAATCAAGGAGTTGAGACACTACTTCATAGGGTTGTTGCATTATACCACCGGGAACGAGTTGATCAGTAATTCCTTTGTTCACTGAGTCGAGGCTCCAATAGAAGTATTACAACAATATATTATTTGGAAGTCCATAAGTGGGGCATTGCAACAACAACATCTTAAACCTCAGCCACGTCTCGTGGATTGACTCACCTTCCAAGAGTTTAAAACCTTGGATGCTATCTCTGAGTATCATCATCTTCGATAGGGGGAAGAATCTCACTTGAAATACTGTGATCAGCTCATCCCAAGAGGTGATGGAGTCTCTTGGTAACTCAGATAACCATTTGGTCGCTTCACCCATCAAATAAAATGGGAACAACCTGAGACAGACTGATTCCTGTGATATGTTCTTTAATGAGAACTAACCACAAACATCCACGAAGTTCCGAATATGCTCATGGGGATCCTCGTGAGGCAACCCCCCAAATAATCATTTCAATTGTAGGAACTGAAGCATTGTGCTAGTGATGTGAAAAATAATGTTTCCTTCAGTTGGAGGTAGACGTATTGCACCCATACCACCCAATGGAATTGGGTTATTCACATTTGGGTCATTTACATCATTGATGTTTCCAACACCATCTTGGTGGCCCACTTGGCTACCATTACTCCTGTTTATGCTCATCTCTTTCTCTGTTAAACACAAGGAACACAAAACCAAAAACTAAAGTAAGTAGATTCAACTACAACCAAAAAGATCACAATTTAACTTGACTAAAAGAATTTTAAACAACATCACTCCCCAACAGTGGCGTCATTTTTTTTATTAATGTGTCAAACACACCTCATCCAATTCTAGGTGCAAACGATCATTAAGCAGTGTAAAACCCAACAAATGAGTTGGGGTCAAACCCACAGAAAGCGGCACGTGTTCAAATTCAATTGAGAAGTACAAATATGATCGAACTAGCTATAGGAATAGACATTATCAAAAAACACATGAAATAAATCAAAAAGGGGTGACACGAATGTTAGATGGGGGTTCTTGTTTGCAATTGTCATCTACAATGCAGTCACACAAAACTAAAACAATAATACATAGAGAAATTCTCGGGATGTGATCGATTATAAGAAAATTTCGCTAAATGGTTAATTGTAACTACTAGTAAACAACTAAATATCAGTGGGTAGGCTAGACTATAAAGGATATAGCTTTCTCTCGAACAACTACCCCGAATGAGGTGATTTCTTTCGAACATCAACAAGCGTACCAATTAAGAACAACCCACACCTTAATTCATCCACTCTCTCGAGTTAGATGGGTAGGATTGAGTTTAGGATTCACTCTCTCGAGCTGAACCCATATCAACCCAATACATATAAACAATCAATTAAAAACCTAAGTTCCAAAACTTTTCTCTTGAGCAAGCTAAGAACACAAAATTAGAACTGCATTTGCAACTACAATTCATAAATTAAACCTCAGCTTAAGATTAAACCCACTTCAATATAACTTTTAAACTAGTAATCAACAATACCCATAAGCTAATTCAACCCATAATCACACCCCAAGAATTGGTGTTTTACAAAAGCATCATAAAAAGGTAAAAGCAGTTACCAAATCGATTAGCCATCAACTGGGTAAGAGTATTCAAGCCTTTACAATGCTCCAAATTGAAGAGAATTAGTAACCCACTTGCAAAATCTCCGAATTGAGTCTCAAAAATCCTTTAAGTCTACAAAGAAACTCTCAAACTTCAAAGAAAAACTATTCTAAATGGTAGCAAGCTCCTGAATTTACAGTTCAAAACTCTATTTATAGTCCTAAAAAATTAGCCACAAAGGGCCATTAGGCGAGGTAAGTCGGGTTCGCTGAATGGTTCGGCGAACTGCCCTTTACTCTCTTCTATCACCTTTATGCATTGGCTCTTAGCATCCTCAGGTCCTGTAACTTTGGGCGACAAATCTTGTAATCACAAAATTGATCGGTGATTTGCCAACTGCCCCTTTCCTATAGCCAACTTTATTTCTTTCCTCAAGACTAGCACACTGGAACTTTAGTCGGACTGAAGAGCCATTCGGCGAATCGTCGAGTGGTCTTTGCGATCACCAGGCTCACCTTTCTTCTGTTCTTCAACTTGTTTTGTTCCTTTTTACTTGTTAGTGTCCTTGCTTTACTCCTTAATCCACATACCTGAAAATCAAGGCTTTAACATCAATTTATAGCATAAATTAGGCATTTGAGGACACTAAAACTATCATAATAAACCCCCAAATGAATCCAAATGTAGGACTCATCAATCGCGCTGGTCAACTATTTAAAAAGTTACATCCAAAGTGATAACTTCTATGATGAAGTAGGTCATGGAGACACCGATGGACCCAAACCAGTCAGCATTTGTTCCAGGAAGAGATCTGAATGACAATGTAATATTGAGTCATGAGTTGGTGAAGGAATATGGTAGATAAAGCATTTCCAGAAGATGCATGGTGAAAGTGGACATGAAGAAAGCATATGACTACTTGGGGTGGACATTCTTGGAATAGATCCTAGAAGAACTTAAGATACCTACAAAAGTCATAAAATGGTTAATGCAATGTGTTACTACAATTACATAATCCATCCAGATCAATGTACACAATACACTACCTTTCAAAGCAAAAAGACGAGTCAGAGAAGGTGATCCTTTGTGTCCTTACCTATTTGTGCTAGCTATGGACTATTTGACAAGAATTTTGAAGATTTTGTAGTCTAATCCTAATTTCCATATCACCCTAGATGCAAGAAACAGAGGATAGTACAATTGAGTTTTGATGATGATCTATTGATGTTTCGAATAGGAGATTTGAAATCAGTTAAATACCTAAGTCAGTGCTTTATGATGTTCTCCAAAGCTTAAGGCATAGTAGCAAATGTAGGAAAAAGTAGTGTCTATATTGGAGGATTAAAACAACAACACCAAGATGAGATACCGAAGGAATTGCAGTTTGTCAAAGGGGACCTATATTTTAGATATCTTGGAGTACCTTTGAGTATTAAAAGGCTATCCATAGTACAATGCAACCCTTTGCTAGACATGATGCTAGGTAGGATAACAAGCTAGACAACTAAGTTCTTATCTTATGCAGGTATATTTCAACTCATTAAAAGTTTTTTAAATGCAATTCAAATGTTCTGGACACAAGTGTTTGTTCTTCCTAAAAAGATCATTCAAACAGTGGAGAACATGTGCAGAAGATTTCTATGGAACTATTAAGACCTCAAGGAAATCTTTGATTGCTTGTGACAAGTTGTGCTAGCCCAAAGCAAATGGATGATTAAAATTTCCTTGACATATATACATGGAACAAAACTGCTATTGGCAAGTTGCTTTTGAATGTCTGCCAGAAAAGACAAGTTATGGGTTATTTGGATTCATAGCTATTATGGGCAGAATGGTGTGTGGAACATACAAGCTAAACAAACTTCTTGGGTGGTACAAATAATTTTGAAAGTTGCAGAACATTTCCAAGAGGCTGGGTTTACTGAAGCGTGTATAAGAAACATGTAAAATTACTCTATAATCAAAGTGTATAGGAAGATGAGGGGTACGATGGAGAATGTAGTCTAGAGATCACTAGTATGGACCAACATTGGAGCTCCTAAATGATTATTCATATTACATATTGCAGTAAAGGGTAGACTTCCAACTAAAGATAGATTGACCAAATGGGGTATAATTCATTCTCAAACATGCCTTTTTTGTCAACAGGTAAATGAGGAACTCGACCACATTTTTTTCTAATATGCATATGCAACAGAGGTGTGGAGCAACATACTTAACTAGAAAGGGGTTAGAAGGAAGAGCATGAATTGGAAAGATGAAGTCCAGTGGGCAATCAAGTTCAAGAAAGGAAAGAGTTGTACAACTCTTGTGTATAGAATTGCAATGGCTAGTACAATATACCGATTATGGATGGAGCGTAATAGCAGGATTTTCCACCAGAAACAATAGCCAGCAAGATCAATAATTCGACATTTCATCCAAGAGATTCATAGGAGAGGAAGTAGGCATCCTAAAGTGGCAGCTAGATTATGTGCTTTGAATACTTATCCTTAGAATATAGTTAGTTTGGTATGACTAATACGCTTAGAAAGGTTGGAGCATATGTACACACCTGTTTGTTTATCTTATTCGTAAAAACTACTTGGTAAATAATATGTTTACTTACCAAAAATAATAATAATAATAAAGACATATAATGATAATGATAATGATAATAATATTAATAATAATTATTATTATAATAATAGGATCAAATAATCCCAATTCGACTATGCGTCTAGTAGGCAAGGGGTCGTGACATAAGTCCCATCACGAGGAGCTCTAACTCGTGGCATGAGGTCTATCTTAGACTCTACCTCATTTTGATGTGTTTCTGAAGTTTAGTTTCTAGACAAGTACATCGCTAGACTCATCTTATGATCCTTTCTGGTGCTATTTTTGCTTTGTTTTAGCCCTAATCACATTGCTTTGCATTCCAACTCATCATATGTGTCTTTTTATGATGATTTTGGTTTGAAATAAACCTAATGATGTTTATTAGCTCATCGCAATTATTATCAATAAACACAAGGATATTCACAAGATTTTACTCATAATATGGATAAAATGTGGTGTTTGAATACATAAATACACCTCAGATCATCATCCCACACTTAGAGCTTTTATTCCTCCTCAAAAGACTCTTCTTATCCTTTATTGGCCCAATATCATATTAGTGCTAGTTAAACAAGGTATGATCTAGAATTTACTCATTCAAGAAAATCTTTAAAACTTATCATGCAAACATCACAACTAGTAGACTAACTCTTTATCACGTATAAAAGGCCAACATGATAAGATAAAACTATCAAAATCATCAAGTTACTAGTTTTAACTATCAAGTTCCCCCACAATAAAAGATTTGCCCATGTTTTACTCATCATATGTATAATATCATCAAGGCATGTGCATATCAAATCTCTCACTATAACAAAGAAATTCAATACATATCAAAACATACTCTAAGCTTGTCAATAGTGGATTACTAAGTCAATCAAAGCATATAATTGTAAGATCATTAAGCCTTTTTTCGGGTTGTAATGTCGGCTAAGGGACATGGAGGAGTTATTTGGTTACAAATAGTAACTAATCTCCCCAATTCACTTTAAGACACTAATAAAATTAATAAGTTCTTCTATCTCATTCAACCTTACCTCCAACTTTCTACGATACCTTTACTTTTATTTCACTCTTCTTTGGGATATTTTCCTTTTTTTCACTATCTAATTGCTAAAAAGATGCTTTTCTCTCTTCATTTACTCTTTTTCTGACACTTCTCAACTTTTTATAATCAAGTAATATAGAGAAAAAATTCTTTCCTTTCTATTCTTATTCTTTGTTTACACCATGTATAAATATTTTCATAACTTAGGTACTATTTTTTATCTCCTCTTTACCGTATAACCTTACTTCTCTAAGTTCATTCACGTTTTTGTTTCTCGTCTCCCTTTCCATCTCATAGTTTTTCAACTCAAAATGCATTGACATTTTTTGGATCAAAATATGAAGCTAACCAACAAAAACAAATTAGGATACATAATATGGTTGTCAAAGAAATAGTCTTATAGTCTCAAAAATGGTTAATTAGGAAAAATGTCTAGGTAGGTATCACAATATAGTAAAAAAAATGCATCCCAAAAGTATCCAAACCAAACCCTAAAAGTTTTGATCAACACAACCAATAGACAAGATAAGACAATAACATTCCACATCATAAAAATGAGGAATACAATTCGATAATGAAGAACATAGAGGGAAATGGAGAGGAATAGATCATATGGCACATAGAGAATGAAATACAAAGGGTTATTGAAGAATAGAGGGTAAAATTTGAGTATCAATAATTGTATAACATAATTGTTGTGTACATGTCATACCCCGAGCCTACACCCTAGATGTGATCAACACTCAAGAACCATCAATAGTCCAGAATCAAACCCTTGGCTTGGCTCAATACTCAATGGAAGACTTACTCAACAACATAGGAACTCAATATGTAAGTATTAACTCATAAGACCTCATTAATACAATAGCTTAACTCAAAATTGTCTAAAATACTCAAATAAATGTAAACTATCAACTTACAGTCTTTACAATATCAACAAGAAACAATGAAATACTCATCATAATACTATTGTCTATGAAGCCTCTAATAACTATGATAGATATCGAGACAAGACCCACAACATCTTAACAAAACAAACCATGATATGAAGCCCTTCGAAAAGTAGTGAGGCTCACCAAAGCTAGATGGAATGTGATGGTATCAACGAAGCATCGATTGATCAACCTGAACACCAGTATTTGCTTCATGAAATAATGTAGGTCGAATGACATGAGAACATTAAATGTATGACCACTATAGGGGGAAAGCTGACACATAAGAAATTGAGTAAAGCTGATCAGTACAAGAAAATGTAGCGCAGAGTATACGTCAGTACTTCAAAGGTGTTGATCATGCATGATAGAGTAAAACTGAATAATAACATAACTGAACAAAGTTGGGCAATGATATAAGATAATCATGATGCTATACTGAAAATACATAACATGAGCTAACTAAATGCAATGACCAAGTTTATAACATGCTGAGACTAAAATCTGACTGTAACTGATAACATGGTCAATGCAATAGAATCTGAATGCAAGGGAGCTAATAATAACCGACATAAAACCACATTAGCTAAATGTGGAGTATGATATATACGCCCCATCGAGAGGACCCAATATACCCTACCAGAGGTATAGAGGCATGACTGGTGTGATCACTTAAATGATTCCCACAAAGGGGATTTACAACCTACGGGGCACGTAGTTTTAGGACTTGAGGGTGACTGACCCTAGTCCACTCGATATTAAGCTTCTCCCAATTGATTATGTAATTAAAAATTTGAATTTTTGTACTACTGGATAGCTCAAAATACTGACATGCTAACTGAAAATGCAACATTAATGTACTGATAATGAAACATTCAAATCTGAGACATGTATATATGAAATATTTGACCTAGCATGTGTAATTCATGAAGTAAAAAACTACACAGCTAGGGTTCTGAATTTATGAAAAAATCTACGCAAAACCATAGTGAAATCAAGATAATCTGATTAGGAACATTAAAGTAACTAATTCGTAATGATTTATTGAAATTCTAGAAACCCTAGGTCTAGATAATATTAAGGGAATAAAAAATCTGACTGAAATCTAGGGACTTAATGGGTGAAAGGAAACCACTAATGAAATACCACGTACCTGGTGACGAAATTCATTGAGAAATCTTTTGATTTCGAGGCTCCTACTGATGAATACTCGTTGCGTTCTTGAACTAGGGCTTGGTCGACTTTCTCCTCTGTTTTACTCTAAGTTTGATGAATTTTTTGTGAAGAATTGATTAGGGTAAGTTCTAATTTGTTTACTAGGCTAAAGTTGACCAAAACCACATAGTTTAGGGGGTTAAACGACGTAATTTAGGGGTCCAATGCATAGGGAAAAGACCGAATGACCCCTGACTTAAAATCTGCTGAAGCCACCTACGGACTGATCAACGGTCCATGTACTGATCCACGATCCGTCCTGTTAGTCCGTTGATCAAATTCAAAAGATGGGTTCTGGGGGGCCCTGAGGAATTTTTAGGCTGATTCTTGGGAAGCTGCAGGAGTCCATCTACGGATCACCAGGACAGACCGTGGGTCACCCTACAAACCACCAAGACGGACCGTGGGTCACCCTATGGTCTGTAGGTGGCAACTGTGGGTTGCACCTGCAACTTCTAGAAATATGTTGGTTCGGTCTGTATTCGGATATGAGGTGTTACATTATCTCCCCCTTGGGAACATTCATCCTCGAATGAAGTCTAAACTAGTTGGATAGGGAGGGAAATAGCTACAAACCCTACCACTATTTACTAGAAACTGATTTCTGACAAAACAAAGTTCCAAGGACATGCAAATACGCTAAAAATGCAAGTACAAACTAAAGGAACATGATACTAAGACTGAATTTGTGCATGAATGACTGAAATGCTGAAGAGAAACTATTACCTCAAGGTGAAATGGAATCGAGAGGAAAGAGATGAGGATACTTAGCCTTCATGACAACTTCTGCTTCCCAAGTAGTTCCCTCTAGGGACTAACTCCTCTCTAAAACCTTAACTGAAGCGATTTCTTTGTTTCTCAACCTTCAAACCTAATGATCAAGAAAGTCAACTGGTACCTTTTCATAATTGAGACTATCCTTCACAGCCACACTTTCTAAAGGTACAATAGATGCTAGATCACCCTCACACTTTTTCAACAACGGAATGTGAAAAATAGGTTGCACTGCTGCTAGTTCTGTTGGCAACTCTAACTCATAAGCCACTTTACCAACTCTTTTCAAGATCTTGTAAAGGCCTACATATATAGGACTGAGCTTCCCTTTCTTGCCAAAACTCATCACCCCCTTCATAGCTGACATTTCCAAGAAAACCCAATCATCAACTTGGAACTCTAATTCCTTTCACCTTACATTTGCATAGGACTTCTGGTGACTCTGGGCTATCTTAAGTCTATCTCTAATGAGTTGCACTTTCTCCATTGCATCATGAACGAAATCTTGCCCTATTAAGGCTGCTTCACCTACTTTAAACCAACCTACTAGAGATCCACATCTACGCCCATACAATGCCTCATAAGGGGCCATCTGAATGCTGGAATGGTAGTTATTGTTGTAGGAGAACTCTATGAGAGGAAGGTGATCATCCCAACTACCCTTCAAATCGATCAAGACGGCTCTCAAGATATCCTCTAAGGTCTGAATGGTATGATCTACTTGACAATCCATCTGTGGATGAAATGTTATGCTAAGATTAACTTGAGTACCAAGACCTTTCTGAAAGGACTTCCAGAAATGAGAGGTAAACTGAGGACCTCTATCTGAGATGATAGACAAAGAAATACCATACAACCTAAACTATCTCATTAATGTAAATCTTGGCACAGTCCTCCGTCGAATTCGTAGTCTTAATAGCCAAAAAGCGCGCTGGCTTGGTAACTCTATCTCATTATCACCCAAATTGAGTGATGCTGTCTGCGAGTACGAGGTAACCTTGTAATGAAGGCCGTGTTTATCACTTCCCACTTCCAAGTAGGAATGTTGATCTCCTGAGTCATACCTCCTGCTATTTGATGTTCTACCTTCACTTGCTGGCAATTAAGGGACTTAGCAACAAAATTCGCTATATCTCCTTTCATACCACTCCACCAAAAGACCTCTCGCATATCACAATACATTTTAGTGGTGCCTGGATGAATATAATATCTTGAATTATGGGCTTCTGCAAGAATCTGTTGTCTCAACTCACCCACCTTAGGAACACATAATCAACCCTAATAGCAAAGCACACCATCTCCCCCTTGGGAGAAAACCTAAACTCTTTGCTGATGAACTGCACCCTTTAGTTGAAGCAATATTGGATCATTGCCTTGTTTATCCTTAACCTCCACTACCAATGAAAATTTTGCCCCATTCTGAACTGTTACACCACCATCTGATATGCTCATAAGATGAACTCCTAAGCGAACAAGTTTGTGTACATCTTTCGCTAGTTCCTTTTGTTCTTCCTCAACATGTGCTACACTACCCATAGATAGTCTACTAAGAGCATCTGCTACTACATTAGCCTTACCAGGAAGCTAATGCACACTCATATCATAATCTTTGAGGAACTCAAGCCATGTCCTCTGGCGAAGATTCAACTCTTTCTGGGTGAACACATATTGAAGGCTCTTATGGTCTGTGAACACATCTACATAAACACCATACAAGTATTGTCTCCAAATCTTAAGTGCAAATACCACTGCTGCAAGCTCAAGGTCATGAGTTGGATAGTTCTTCTCATGCACCTTAAGTTGTCTAGAAGCATAATCTATAACCTTACCTCGCTGCATCAATACACAACCTAGACCGACTCTCGATGCATCAAAATAGATAACAAACCATCTGAACCAACTAGTAGAGTAAAAAAGGGAGTTGTAGTTAACCTAGTTTTCAGTTATGCGAAGCTTTTCTCACAATCATCTGGCCACTGAAACTTAACCTTTTTCTCTGTCAACTTAGTCAATGGATGAAAATCCTTCCACGAACCTTCTGTAATAGCCAGGCAAACCCAAGAAGCTTTTGATATCTGTAGGAGAGCTAGGTCTGGACCATTGTTTCACTACTTTTATTTTCTGAGAATCCACTTGAATCCCTTCGTTAGACATAATATGCCCAACGAAAGCAACAAATTGCAATTAAAACTCACATTTGCTAAACTTAGCGAATAACTGGCGATCTTTGAGAGTTTGCAGGACAACCCTCAAATGATTCGCATGTTACTCCTAATTCCTAGAGAAAAAGAGGATATCATCAATAAAGATGATAACGAACAAGTCCAAATACTTCTTCAACACTCTGTTCATCAAGTCCATGAAAGCTGCAAGAGCATTGGTTAGTCCAAATCACATAATTACAAATTCATAATGACCATACCGAGTTCTAAAGGTTGTTTTCGGGATGTCACTATCCCTGACTCTAAGCTGATGATAACTGGATCTAAGGTCTATCTTTGAGAAATGACTAGCACCCTGAAGTTGGTCAAACTACTCATCAATCCTGGGGATAGGATACTTATTCTTGATTGTGACCTTGTTCAACTACCTATAGTCAATGCACATTCTGAGAGAACCATCTTTCTTTTTCACAAAAACCACTGGTGCACCCCATGGAAAAATACTACGGCTGATGATGCCCTTATCTAGAAGGTCTTTCAACTGCTCTTTCAATTCCTTAAGATCAGCTAGAGCCATTCTCTATGGAGGAATATAAATGGGCTAGGTATCTGGAAGGAGATCAATTCCGAAGTTGATTTCCCTTTCGGGAGAAATTTTTGAAAGATCATTTGGAAATACTTCTGGAAACTCATTAACTACTAGAACTGTATCAAGAGTTGGGGTTTCAGAACTTGAATCTGTGACCCAAACTAGATGATATAGATACCCCTTAATGATCGTCTTTCTGGCCTTATGGTAAGAAATGAATCGACCCATAGGCACTGAGCTACTACCCTTCCATTCTAAGATTGGTTAGCTAGGAAATTGAAAACGAACAATCCTAGTTCTACAATCGACTGAGGCATAATAGGAATGTAATCAATACATGCCTAGAATGACATCAAAGTCTTCCATTTCTAACTCTACAAGATTTGCTAAGGTGACTTTCTGAGAGACTGTGACTAGGCAATATTTGTATACCCGTCACCGACTGTAGTTGAGAGTGAGAAGAGTTCTAAAAGAGTTTCTGGACTAACACCAAAGTTTACTGTTATATAAGGAATTACAAAAGACAAAGTAGCCCCTGTTGTCTTTCTGCTGAGTGAACCATATGTGAGCCACATCATTAAGCTGGTAGGATGTCAATTCCACCCTATCACTACCATTCACTTGCATCACTTTAAAGATTTCTTAGCCTCATCAATGAAATTCTATGGGGTCTCACCAACTTGCGACCCTAAAAACTCAGGCAGATCCATCCTAACAAAATCTCAAACTCTACCTACCACAGATCCACTATTTCTATTAGTAGGAACTAGAACCTGCTGATTGTTCTGGTTGGTCACACTCTGAGCCAAAAGTTGAATGGCATTATGAAACTCTATGTTCAAAACCTATAGTCTGGGACTATAGGAACTGTGTAAGCATTGCGTCTATTAGCATTCCTTGCATCAGCTCTACGAGGAGGCATGATCTTAAGGGAATAATGAAGGATTATAATGAGTAAAATGGATCATATTTCATGCACGATAAAAGTAAAAAAGAGAGTGAAGATTTCTTAAAACACTTCGTAGCCTCCCTCTCATTAGATGTCGTGTACTTCACACCCATGAAAATGACTCTACTTAGTCCAACTTTTTAGACATCCTAGAACTCTTAAACCTAGTGCTCTGATACCAAGTTTGTCACACCCCGAAGCTACCCAGGACGCGAACACATGACCTAGGATCACGAGTGACCCCAAGCTAACCTTGATGGTATATCATAAACATACTAAGTAAACTGAAATAAGGAAATACTGTGCAAAAGCTAAATCATAATGTAAACTAAAAAGATAGGGAATACCCATAAACTATATGAATATATATAAAAACTGAGAGTTTAACAACAATTGAAAAGTCACACAAATGCTAAAGTTGAATCTAACTATGTCTGAAAATAGCCTCTAACTGACTAGAAGTGTTGAGACATGCCCCAGCTAAATCTAGCAAAAATGGAAACCAAGACTAAAAGCAAAGGAAACATGGTTGTCATCCTCGGAGAATCAGTAGTCACCACTGATGCTGCTGAGCTGAAGATTGGGAACCAATCTATGTGTGATATGGAAGCTGAGAATGTGAACCTACATCACGAGAAGATATAATGCATAGTATGCATCAGTACTTGAAAGGTACTGAGCATGCAGGATAGAGTAAAGCTGAATAATAACATAACTGAACAAAGAAAATAACTGGGCAATGATATAAGATAAGCATGATGCTATACTGAAAATACTGAACATGAGCTAACTGAATGCGATGACCAAGTTTGTAACATACTGAGACTGAAATCTGACTGTAACTAATAACATGGTCAATGCAATAGAATCTGACTGCAAGGGAGCTAATAATAACCGACATAAACCACATGAAATAAATGTGGAGTTTGATGTATATGCCCCATCGAGATGACCCAATATACCCTACCAGAGGTATAAAGGTATGATTGGTGTGATCACTAAAATAATGCCCACAGAGGGGACTTACAACCTACGGGGCACGTAGTTCTAGGACTTGAGGGTGACTGAACCTATTCCACTCGGTATTAAGCTTCTCCCAATTGATTATGTAATAAACAATCTATGACTGAATTTCTGTAATACTAAATAGCTCAAAATACCGACATGGTAACAGATAATGAAACATTCAAATCTGAGGCATGTATATCTGAAATCTCAAACTTAGCATGTGTAATTCATGAACTAAAAGAACTACATAGCTAGGGTTCTGAATTTATGAAAGAAACTATGCAAAACCATATAAAATCATGATAATCTGATTAGGAACACTAAAGTAACTAATTCATAATGATTTGCTGAAATTCTAGAAACCCTAGGTCTAGATAATAGTAAGGGAATCAAGAGTCTGACTGAATTCTAGGGACTTAATGGGTGAAAGAAACCCACTAGTGAAATCCCACATACCTGGTGATGAAATTCACGGAGAAATATTTTGATTTTAGGGCTTGAATCGATGAAAACTCGTTGCATTCTTGAACTAGGGCTTGGTCAACTTTCTCCTCTGTTTTGCTCTAAGTTTGATGATTTTTTGGTGAATAATTGATTAGGGTATGTTCTAATTAGTTTACTAGGATAAAACTGACCAAAACTACGTAGTTTAGAAGGTTAAACAACACAGTTTTGGGGTCCTACGAAGAAGGAAAAGACCAAATGACCCTTGACTTAAAATCTACTAAAGTCACCAACGGACTGATCGACAGTCTATGGATTGATCCACGATCCTCCTGTCAATTCGTCAATCGACTTCAGAGGATGGGTTTTGGGAGGTCTTGAGGATCTCGACCTATGGATTAATCGACGGTCCATGGATTGATCCACGATACGTCCTGTCAGTCCGTAGATCGACTTCAGAGGATGGGTTCTGGTGGTCCTGAGGGTCTCGACCTATGGACTGATCGATGATCCGTGGACTGATCCATGATCCGTCCTACAGGTCCGTCGATCGACTTCAGAGAATGGGTTCTGAGGGCTCACGAGGAATTTTTGGGTTGATTATGGGGAGGGTTGTAGGTGGCCATTCTCGGACCACCAAGACGGACTGTGGGTGGCAACCGTGGGTTGCACCTGCAATTACTGGAAATATGCTGGTTCAGTTTGTTTTCGGATACAGGTTGTTACAATGCCAGAATTGCCTTATACCTTGCCAGGGTATAGAACGCCTCAACTTAGTGGATCTACTAATCTATACTTAAAAGCAATAAGGAATTATCTAAAAACTTATGACCCTTTACCCATGTTGTCATACATGGTTTATGAGGATTTTGAGTTGTCAGAACTCATCTCCATATTGGTGATCAATACTACTCCTAATAATATATATAAATCATGGTCAAATGTTTAAAAACATAAATCTTTCTCAATTGAGGTAATTGCTCAAAAGTTCCTTTTACAAGAGGTAATACTCTAAAACTCCTCATAACTCATAAACTCATTTAGAAATCGGTGTTCCTATCTTGTAAATGTAAAAGTATTATATACTTGGGAATACTTAGTTCCCTTATACTCATTTTGAAACATGAGACTCTACACTCCATATCCTCATACTCATTTACTCAAGACTTAACTCAATTCTTTAGTTATTTGGAAAAAGGGTGCTCAACTTTGACTCAAAAGGACCTCTTGAACATTTCTATTAACTTTACTTATATTTGAAATATAAATCAAGAGATGTGATTATTATACATAATCTCTCAAGGTTTAGTGAAGATTTAAGTGTGGATACCAAGGAGAGAACATAGGAACGAGAACACACACGGAAAGAAGGACGGCAGGGTAAGGGACGTGGCGACCCTGGCGTACAGAGTCGCGCGGGGAGCTAGTCCCAAAACTACTGAACAGTGTTTGGGGTGCACTAAGTGGAGAGCCGTGCCAAGCCCCATACTACTGGGAAGTAGTTCTGGTGCAATAGTAGCGCGCACCTCCCCATGCCCTTGCCTAGAAACTTGACGAATTTTCTTACTCCAATTCATGTCCTATCTCATCTAGAATTGAATAATATACTTCCAAAATCGTTTGGGTTCACAAAACCAACACAAATAATCGAAAACCCACTCAAACTCCATCATGAATATCACTCATTCGCAAACCCTCACCTCAAGAACTCAACAAGACTCCATTGTTAAGGAATGAAGCTAAACCCTCAAGAACATCTCAAGAACTCAATCCATCAACTTCAAGAACAAATTTATTAATGAATATCACAAGATTGGCATGAGGGCGAATAAACCCAACTCTATGAAAGCTTACATACCTTGAAAGAACTAAGTTGGCAAAAATCAACAAATCTTGAATGACTGATTGAAACCTTCTTCTTTCTCTCCTCTTGAAACTCTAAGCGTTTAGGAATGAATGAAAAATAATCTCAATCAGTTTAGAACCTTATTTTTGTTGGAAAAATGTTTAGTCCTAGTGGAGGGTAAGGAAATGACCAATATACCCCTCCTTAAAATGGATGAAATGACAAGGTTTCACTCAAATAGGCATAACTCCTTCATCCAAACTCAGAATTTAGCAAACATTGTGGCGTTGGAAAGAGGACTCAAAGACCTTTGATTCGATATCTCATAGGTCACCTAACTCTTTGTGTGCTGAAAGTTATGATTTTTTGAAGTTGACCCAAAAAATAAAAACTAAATTTCAACTTGCACGAATCTTTAGTTGACTTTTCGAAGTACGATATGTTACAATATGTCCCCATTTGGAACATTCGTCCTTGAATGAGATCACACTAAGAAAAACAGACAGAGAAGCATCTAAAAACCCCAACTCAAGTACACAACATGCAATTCACATAACATAGCATATTAACTTAAGGAGTACTTTACAAAGGATTAAAACCTTGATTTAAAATTTCTTCGGAAGCAAAGAGATACGGGTATCTCATCATTATATCCTCCTCGGCCGCCAAAGTAGCTTCCTCAAAAAATTGATTCCTCCATAAGACCTTGACTAATGTAATCACCTTGGTGCTCAACTTGCGAACCTGACGATCCAGAATCTGAACGGGAACTTCCTCATAAGATAGGTGTAACACCTCAATATTTTTTATGTTAAGCCCAAACCATTCTTGAATTACTTATAAGGTCGTACAGAGTGAATATTAATTATTCTTAGGTGTTAAGGTAAATTCTTTAGTATGAGAATGATTTTGGATATCAATTAAGGTAACTAAAAAACTCCTACGACAAAGTTGAGTTGAAAGTTTCCTTACCAATCAAGTTTTGATGTAAGATTTTACTTGGGGTCAACATCAAATAACCATATCTCTTAGAATATAAAGAGTTACATGGACCATAACCTATCAAATTAAAGGTATTTTAATTCTCTTTCCAACGCCACCAATTTCGCGTCAATCCAATTTCTCAGTAAAAAGATAGTAGTAAACGTACTCAAAGTTAGAATAATGCAGGCAGAGGTTCAGTAATCTAAGAAAGGGAGATAGTGATGAGGCAAGCTATGTTTTTATAGTCATGCACCCAATAGGTTATTAATGATGAATTTTCCCTTATGGGTAGACTAAGAAGTAATAATTTTGGATAGAGTTCATGATAGAAAGTAGAAGAATAGTTACTAGTTAGGATGAGTTAGCGTATACATTAACTAGAAAGAAGGTTATGATGATGTGTCATTGTGTTAGTAATGACAAATGTAGGTGTTGAAGAGAAGAGAGAGACTATTCATGAGGTGATAGCTCTAAACTAGGCTTATGATTCTAAGGGGAAGCCCATGATACTCAGAGGGCCATAGAAATAGCTAGCCAATGATGTGTAGTGAGTGGGTAAATAGTACTGAAGTTGTGAAATGAAGTGTGACGGTAAATTGTAAGTATGAAGATTGAGAGATTAAGATTGACTACTTTTCATGAGGTTTTAGTGGGCAAGTGTTTTTTAATTTGTATCTAGTAGTTGTAAGTTAGTATAGTAAGCAAGCAATCATATTGATATCCAGGTTTAGTAATAAACATTAAGCTTGAATTTGAGATGAGCATTGTGATAATAAGATTGACAACATGAGGATTATGATGTTAGTCTTGAGATCTGATTTGGTAGACTTGATATAGAGTAGGTGAGGAATTCATATGTTAGCTGCAATGAATATGAGTGGTACAAGTGAGAGATTCTTACTTTTAGATGAGGGCAATGTAGTGTGGCTAAGTCATAAGAGTAACAAGAGTATTTGGAGGTGTACCCGAGATTGTATGTAATTAGATGAGGTTCCAATTAAGTTTCTTGTTCTCATGTATGCCTAGAGAGTATAATTGAGTTGTCAATTCGGAATAGGCTGAAGTAAACATTATTTTTCCCTTAAAGAGTTAGATGAAGCGGCTTTATAAGCCAATGGGGAGAGGTTAATAGAAGCATCCTAGAAACAGGTCTTAGAAAGAATCTTAATACCTACTTATGCAGAGTTCAGTAGCCATGAGATAAGTCTTTCCCAAGTATTATTAGTGTGAAGGGAATGTAGACTAATTTAGAGATGATGGAATAGATCCATAACTTTAAAAACGTTAGCTTCAAGCCTAAGGGGGAGATGATAAGATGAGAAATCAAGTCAAGTGTTGAGAATGAGATAGTGATGTCTTCCGAATGAGTTTTAGAGGTACATCAATCCATTCATAATGTTTTGTATTCCTCAAGTTCAGTTATTACAATATCTTATTAATGGTTCTAATATAATAATTGTGTTAATGACCTATGCTCATATACTTTAGAGAGATTTGGATCTAAGCTCAATTTCCAAAATGAGGGGTAAAGATTTTAGCCCATTGATCTCAATCTCACTCCATAAAGTTATGAATAGCAGTCTCATGCTATGAACCTATGGAGTGGTTGAGGTTCTAAGATTTAATGGGGTATTGTTAACATGTGGAAAATCTGTGACACATTAGGAGTTTCGTGATATGAGCTCAAGGTTAGCTAAATGTAGTGGTAAGGAGTGGTGTTCTTGGGATGAGTTTCCCTATAAAGATATCGAACCCGAATCTTGTGATTTAGATCAGAATAATCACCCTATGTTAAGTGCTTTGTGATTCTGAGTTAGACTTGAATACAGTAAAAGTAACCCCTTTCCATTCTTAGACCAGCCGTCATTTAAGGACGAATGACCCCAAGAGGGAGATATTGTAACACCCCAATTTTTTTTAAGTTAGGCTGAAACCATTCTTGAATTGCACATAATGTCATACTGAGCGATTCTTAATTTTTCTTAGGTGTGGGAATGATTTTGGATATCAATTAAGGTCACTAAAAAACTCCTAGCACAAAGTTGAGTTGAAAGTTTCCTTACCAATTAGGTTTTGATGTAAGATTTTACTTGGGTTCAACTTCAAACGACCATATCTCTTAGAATATAAAAATTTACGTGTCCCATAACTTGTCAAATTAAAGGTATTTGAACTCTCTTTCCAAAGCCACAAATTTTGCGCCAATCCTATTTCTAAGTAAGAAATTATGACCATTTTAGTAAATGATACAATGCAGTGACGAATTAGCCGACGGGAAAACATTAAAAAGGATCTTTTTGTCTTTTTACCTCCTAGAAAACCCTAGACGAATTTCTTAACTAATATAAGGCTCAAAACAATCCGATTTTCTTCTTTTAATCCATCATTCTCTTGTCTCTCAAACCCTAGGGCAAGACCATAAGGAAAAATCAAAGTAGAAGACTCTATTCAAGATTCTTTTAATTTTTTTTAAGATTCTTCTTCAAGGTAAGTCCTTCTCCAAAAATTTCATTCTTTCCAACTCCAATTCCTCCATAAAATTATGAAACACTAGTTAAATGGCCTTAGAGATTTCAAGAAACTAATTCATGAATCTCAAGAAAAGTTTTCTTGACTGTTTACCTTCAAGCTAGGGTTTCAAGACTTCTAATCAAGTTTTTCTTCAAGATTCTTCAAGAACACTGTTCTTTCAGGTATGTAAGACTATCATAGTGTTGGACTAGTTCATCCTCACGCCCTACATCTACTTTCAGATCAATAAAAGAGTAATCTAATATTCCTTCCCAAGATTTGCGTATTGTTGAGATAAGTTGATTTTGAGTTCTTGAGTTCATGTTTCATTTAAAAATTCTATTCCTAATTATTGAGTTTCTATATTATAATTGAGATCCTTGAGTTGATTTGTTCATGTTTATATTTCATCATGAACCCTATTTTGAGTTATAAATTTTGAGAAGTTTTTCTAAAGCCAACATTTGAGTTTTAAACTGAGTTTTTGAGAAAGTAAAGATGATTTTTGAGAAAGTGTTTTTAAAACATGATTAGTATGACAGTCGAGTATGTTATCAATGTTTAAGTAGTATGGTATCTAGTTATGTCATTAATGTTTAAGCAGTATGGTATCTAGTTATGCCATTAATGTTTAAGAAGTATGGTATCGAGATATACCATCAATGTTTATGCAATAAGACTTTCTGAGTCATCAATAATCATATTAAAATATGATTTTGATATGTTTTTTAGAAAGAGTTTTAAGTATGAATTGAGAAAGAGTATAAGGGAACTAAGTATTCCCAAATGTACCAGTTTTTACATTGATAAACCTGAAACTTTGGTTTCTAAATCTGTTATGAGTTTAAAAGATATTTCAAGAGCAATTACCTCTTTTAAGAGGGTAGTTTGAGAAATTATCTCAAACCAAAGGAAAAGTTATGTTTTTAAACATATGAGAATGGATTATATAGATTATTGAGAGTAGTATTGAGCATCGATATGGGGGAGAGTTCAGACAATTCACAGCCCCATAAAACATGTATACCAACATGGGTAAAAAATCATACTTTTTAGATGATTCCTTATTGCTTTTTAAGCAGAGCTTACTGGATCCACGTAGTTGAGGAGACCTATATCCCAACAAGGTATAGAATAGTTTTGACAGCATGGATGAGACGTAGTATCATCACATAGCTCATAGTGATGGTTGTTAGTTAGAGAGTCTCCTAATAAAGTTAAATTGTATTTTTATATATCACTTATTATGTTGAGTTAAGAGTTGAGAAAGTATTTGTAAAGCTTTAAATGATTTTACTCCTTTATTTCTTTACTTTCAACTTGAGTACATTGTTATCTATTCCAATCCTTTCTTTCGGTTATTTGTTATTCAGCTATATTACATACTCGTACATTCAATGTACTGATGTCATTCGACCTGCATCTTTTAATGATGTAGATACCGGTTATTAGGATGAACAACAAGAGTTTGTTGAGATCACTTCATCCGCTCATGTGCTTATGAGTGAGACCTCCTTGCTTTTGGAGTGCTCTAGTTTTATGAGATGTTAGTAGTAGTTATTTTGAGTTGTGGGTCTTGTCCCAACACTCATCTTTATATAGTAGAGTCTTCGTATATAAATAGTTTTGGAAAGTCTTTCAATTTCAGATATTTTATTTAAAACTTATGTTTCATACTAAGTTTATTCAGCAAACTTTTGAGATTCAACAAACTGATTTAAACATTTCTTTCAATTTGATGCTTACGTATGCTCAAGTTAGTCTTCCGCTTGTAGTTAACCGAGATGAGGGTTCGCTTAGGGACCTACAATGGTTTTTGAGTGCCGGCCACGTCCAGGATGTAGGCTCGGGTCGTGACAATAGGTTGTCCTTGATACTAATACTTTCAATAAGTATTAGGAGTGAGGGATCACCTATACACTTCTTCAACATAGAAATGTGAAACACCGGATGGACAGTTGTTAACTCTGACAGTAGCACCAATTTATAAGCTACATTGCCAATTCTCTTGGATATTTTGTAAGGACCAATGTATCGGGGACTAACTTTTCCCTTCTTACCAAATATCATAATACTCTGCATGGGTGAAACATTTAAGTAAACCTAATCATCAACCTCAAATTCTAAGTCTCTTATCCTAACATCTGAAATAGGATTTTTGACGACTTTGCATTGTTTTCAACATTTCTTTAATAATCTTCAGCTTCTCCATGGCTTGATGAACAAAGTTTGGTTCTATCAACTCAGCTTTACCAACCTCAAACCATCTAATAGGAGATCTACATCTTCACCCATACAGGGCCTTAATTATAAGGAGAAATTTGGATACTAGAGTGATAACTATTATTGTAAGAAAACTCTATGAGAGGTAAGTAATCATCCCAATTACCTTTGAAATCGATCACACATGCCATCAACATATCCTCTAAAGTCTGAATTGTGCACGGTTCTTGGCCATCAGCCTGAGGATGAAAAGTTGTACAAATTTTTACCTTCGAACCCAAACCTTTCTGGAAATACTTCCAAAACTGAGTTGTGAATTGTGCACCTCTATCTAAAATTATAGACACTAGAACTCCATGAAGTTGGACTATTGCTTCAATATATAATTTGGCATATCTTCTACTGAATAGGTAGTCTTTAGTGGCAAGAAATGGGCAGATTTAGTCATCGGATCTACAATTACCCAAATTGAATCATGTTGCCTGCGAGACCCCGAAAAACCAGTAATGAAATCCATATTGATCATTTCCCACTTAAATTCTGGAATATCTATATTATAAGCCGCACCACCGGACCTTTGGTGCTCTACCTTAACTTGTTGGCAATTCGGGAACTTGGCAACGAAATCTGCAAATACACCTCTTCATACTACTCCACCAATAAACTTCTCTCAAGTCACGGTACATCTTTGTAGAATGAGGATAGATCGAATATCGAGAGATATGAGCTTCTTCAATGATCCTTTCTAGATGCTCATCCACCATTGGCACACACAATCTAAGTGTATACTTGAACACACCAGCTCGCCCTTGTTCAAAATCCATCACCTTTTGCTTATGAACATTCACCTTTAACTCAAGCAGAACAAGATTTTGGTCTTGTTTCTCCTTCACTTCACACACTAGTGATGATTCAGCCCCATTCATCACCACAACTCCACCTTTGCGGGAATCAAATAGACAGACTCCCAATCAAGAAAGTTTATGAACTTCCTTTGCCAATTCTTTCTTGCCTTCCTCAACATGGGCAGTACTTCCTATAGACATCCAGCTCAAAGCATCAGCAACAACATTAGCCTTACCTGGGTGATAAAGGATACTTATGTCAAAATCCTTGAGTAACTCTAACCACCTCCTCTGTCTGAGGTTAAGCTTTTTTCGACTGAATACATACTAAAGATTCATGTAAGCGGTGAACACATCTACATGAACACCATAGAGGTAGTGATGTCATATTTTCAAAGGAAATACTACCACTGCCAACTGGAGGTTTTGAGTTGGGTAATTCTTCACATGAATCTTAAGCTATCTTGAGGAATATGTTGTAACCTTATCGTTCTGTATCAAAACACAAACAAGTCCAACTATGGATGCATCACAATACACAACAAAGCTTTGTGTACCTTCCAGTAGGGTCAACACTGGGGCAGTAGTTAACCGGGTTTTCAATTCTTCAAAGCTTTTCTCACAAGCTTCAGACCATTGAAACTTTATTGTCTTTTGAGTCAGCTTTGTCAACGGGGATGAAATAGGTGAAAATCCCTTGACAAAACTTCTATAATAACCAGTCAATTCCAAGAAACTCATTATATCAATTGGAGATGTGGGTTTGGGTCTATTTTTCACTACTTCAATCTTTTGGGTTTCTACTTGAATCCCTTCACCAGATACTATGTGGCCTAAGAACGCCATGTACTCAAGCCAAAACTAACACTTAGAAAATTCAGCATACAACTCTCTATCCTTGAGAGTTTTAAGGGCTATTCTAAGTTAACTATCATGATCCTCCTCACTCTTCGAATAAATCAGTAAGTCATCAATGAAACGATAACAAACATGTCAAGGTATGGCTTAAACACTCTGTTCATAAGATTCATGAATGATGCAAGAACAATCGTCAAACCAAAAGACATAACAAGAAACTCATAATGTCCATAACGGGTCCTCAATGATATCTTCGAAATAATATTCTCTCTTACTCTCAACTGATGATAGTCATGTCTAAGGTCTATCTTAGAAAAACAAGTGGCACCTTGAAGTTGATCGAAAAGATCATCAATTCTCGGAAGAGGATAGTTATTCTTTGGGTGACCTTGTTCAATTGGCGGTAATCAATACACATCCTAAGAGCACCATCTTTCTTCGTAACAAATAAGACCGGAGCCCCCCAAGGTTAGACACTAGGTCAGATAAAACCCTTATTAATAAGAACTTTCAACTTCTATTTTAACTCAGCTAGAGCCATTCTATATAGCAGAATAGAGATTGGTCAAGTATCGATCAGGAAGAACGTCTATGCCAAAGTCTATTTCTCTCTTAGGAGGGACTCTAGAAAGATCATCTAGAAAGACCTATGGAAACTCACTTACAACTGAACTAACTGAATAGGTAGTGTCTGAACACTTGAGTTTTAACTCAGACTAAGTAATAGATGCACCCATTCGAGACTAACTTTTTGGCCTCAAGGTACGAAATAAAACGACCCTTAGGTATTGCTGAACTACTCTTCCACTCTAAAACAGACTCATTAGAGAACTGAAACTTGACTACTCCAGTTCTATAATTAAGTGAGGAATAGAAAGCATGAAGCCAGTCCATAGATAGAATAACATCTAAGTCCACCATGTCTAGCTCGACTAAGTCAGCCATGGTGTCCTTGTGATTGACAGAGATGACACAATCACGATAAACTCTCTCGGCTAGAATAAACTTACCAATCAGTGTGGAAACACTAAAGGGTTTAAGAAGTCGTTTGGGAAGAATATCATACCTCATAGCAATATATAGAGTTACAAAAGATAGACTCGCACCTGGGTCAAGTAATTCATATACATTAAAAGTAAAGACTTTGATCATACCTGTGAAAACATCAGGTGAATTATCTTGCTCTTGGCCACTGGTTATAACATACAAATGGTTTGCTCCTCCGCTTATCCCTAATGTATCTCCTTTGGGTGCAACTTTGTCTACCAGAGAAACTGAAGTGGATTGGGCTCTATTGCCCCCATTACCATTACCCTTCTTGTTCTTAGGGCACTCTCTCATGAAGTGACCTGTATGAACACACTTGAACAAACCATTAGAGTTATCACGACACGTTCCTTGGTTGTTCGTACCACACTTAGCACATTTAGGGATCAAGTTTGTCCCTTGTGCCACACTACCTTAATACTAAGTAGGTCTAGCTCTAAAGTTCTACAAATTCTGATTTCAGTAATCACTTTTATTGTTTGGTGCAGGTGCGTAGCTGATGATGGGACACACCCAGTTGGCCTTTGCTGAAAAAATGACGGGTTCGCATTTCTGGCCTTTTGCTGTCCGGACTCATTACTTGTTGTCTTATCCCTCTTTCTACGGAACTCTTCCTTATATTTCAATTTGTCTTCCTCAACTTGCTGCACATGGATCATAAGCCTTTTTATGTCCATGTCCTCAATCACCAGAGAAGCCTTACCCTCTTTGCTTGAGAAGCGGGATATTCACGACACAAATAGACTCATTCTACTCATCATAACAACAACCATCTTCAGAGCATAACAGGACAATTGAGTGAACTTGAGGTTGTACTCATGCACATTCATGGATTCTTGTTTAAGGTAAAGAAATTATCTTACCTTCGCTTCCCTTAGTTCGCGAGAAAAGAAGCACCCTCAGAAGGCACTTTCAAAGATAGCCCAACTCACTAGTGGTACTCCTTCTACCCTGCTCTTCTTTTATTGGTCGTAGCCAATCCTAGTAACACCCTTGAGTTCGTATGCAATTACTCCACACGCTCAACACCAACAATCCATATAACTTCACACATTTTTTGCAGCTCCTCCACAAGGTTCTACGGATCCTTATTGACATTTGACCCTATGAATTATGAAGGATTCATTCTCAAAAAATCATGGATCCTGGATGTATCAGCCACCTCCTGAAAAACCATTCACTATTGACCAACTTTAGTCACCACGACTTGAATCAACATCCGGATAGCATCCTGGAACTCAACATTTGTGACCTTTCCTTCAGAGGTTGCACTTCTGGTGCATTAGGTACCCCTGGTCTTGGGGATCGAAATTTCACCTAGCAGGATGATCTCAAACAGTTCTTTGTGAAGGCATGATCTGAAAAGATACGTGCAAGCACGAATCAAAAAGAAACTTTTATAGAGTTGAACTCTATCACACGAAAGACAGTAAGAAGGAAGTGAAATTTTTCCTAAATGTTATAGCCTCCTTATTATAGATGTGGAACTCTTCACACCGATAAAAAGAACTCTATAGACACAACTTCATAGACACCCTAGGACTCTTGAACCTTGTGCTCTGATATCAAGTTTGTCACGCCCCAAGCCTACACCCTAGACATGGACGAAACTCTAGAACCATCGCTGATCCCCAAGCGATTTCTTGGCCTTACACAATACTCATCGGAAGACTTACTCAACAACATATGAATTCAATAACAAAGTATTAACTCATAAGACCTCTTTAATACAGTAGCTCTCAAGTATTTTTGAGATACTCAAATAAATAGAAACGTTCAACTCAAAGTCTTTACAACATCAACAAGGAACAATGAAAGACTCATCATACTACTATTGTATATGAAGCCTCTAAGTACTATAATAGATATCGGGACAAGACCGACAATATCATAAAAAATAAAACCATAATGTGAAGCCCTCCGGAAAACAAGGAGGCTCGCCAAAGCTAGCTGGAATGCGATAGGATCAACGAAATGCTGGGTGATGATCCTGAACACCTATATCTGCATCATGAAATGATGCAGGTCAAATGAAGTCAGTACATTGAATATACGATCATGTATGGGGAAAGCTGAAACATAAGCAACTGAACTGATACTCTGGGAAGACATACTCACCTAATCTCAAGTCAAATGTGAAAGAAAGAATAAGAGATGCAATATATAAAGCTTTTAAAATAGTAGATATCAACTCAATATATATAAAAATACAAAAGTAAACTTTTTATCTTATTTGGGAGATTCTCTAACTGACAACCATCACTAAGAGCTACGTGATGATACAATGTCTTGGCTACACTGTCAGAACTTTCCTATACCTTTCTAGGTTATTGAAAACCTCAAATTAGTGAATCCACTAATCTATGCTTAAAAGCAATAAGGAGTGGCCTAAAAAGTATGACCCTTTACCCATGTTGGCATACATGGTTTATGAGGATTTTGAGTTTTCTGAACTAATCCCCATATTGGTGCTCAATATTGCTCCCAATAATATATATATAACTCATGCTCAGTTGTTTAAAATCATAACTCTTTCTCAATTGAGGTAATTACTCAACAGATTTTCTTAAAAGAGGTATTACTCTGAAACTCCTCTGAACTCGTAAATCCTTTAGAATTGGTGTTTCTATAGTTTAAATGTAAAGTATTATATACTTAGCAATACTTAGTTCCCTTATACTCATTTAGAAATATGAGACTCAACTCTCCTCATCCTTATACTCATTCACTCAAAATTTTGCTCAAATCTTTAGTTAATTGCAAAAGGTTTCTCAACTTTGACTCAAAAGGACCTCTTGAACTTTTCTCTTAACTTTACTTAAATTAAAAATGTAAATCAAGAGATGTGATTAGACTATGCATGATATCTCAAGGATTAATGAAGATTTTAAGTGTGGATATCAAAAAGAGAACACATGTACGGAAGGGTAAGGACCTGGTGACCCTGGTACACTGAGTGGCACGGAGCGCCAACCTAAAACTACTAAATAGTATTTGGGATGCTTTGAGTGGCGCACTGCGCTTGGCCTTAAACTATTGGGCAGTAGTTCTGGCGTAGTGGTGGTGCCCTGCCTCATGCCCCTGACCAAAAACTTGATGATACATCTAGAATCAAATGATTTACTCCCAAACTCATTTAAATTCATAAATCCAACACAAATAATAGAAAACCCACTCAAATTCTATCAAGAACACCACTCATTCTCAAAACCCTCACCTAAAAAATTCAACAAGACTCCATTGTTAAGGAATGAAGCTAAAGCCTCAAGAAATTCTCAAGAACTCAATCCATCAACATCAATAACAAATTTATTAATGAAAATCACAAGATTGGCATGAGGGTGAACAAACCAAACACTATGAAAGCTTACATACCTCGAAAGAACTAAGTTCTTGGCGAAAATCCACAAATCTTGAATGAACGCTTGAAACCTTCTTCTTTCTCTCGTTTTGAAACCCTTTTCTAAACCCTAAGCATTTAGAAGTGACTGAAAACTAATCTCAATCAGTTTAGACCCCTATTTGGGTGTGAAAAACGTTCAGTCCTAGTGGGGATAAGGAAAAGACCAAAATACCCCTCCTTAAAACGAAAGGAATGCCTTAACTAGAGAGGCTGCACTTAAACGACCATAACTCCTTCATCCAAACTCGGAATTTAGCAAACTCGACGGCGTTGGAAAGAGGACTCGAAGACCTTCGATTTGATACCAACGTAGGCGACCTAAATTTTTCTGTGCTAAACGTTATGGTTGTTTGAAGTTGACACAAAAACTAAACACTGAAGTTCAATTTGTACGAATCTCTAGATGACTTTTCGAAGTACGAGATGTTACAGTACACAACCATTTTTTACGAAATTTCCTCCACTTACATTTATAAACAATCCAAAATTACTCCTTGTGTTTCATATTATTTAAGTCATATTTAATTAATAAAACTCTTAAGAATAGCTTTAACTATATGAGTATCTTTTATTCAATTAACCTTATTGATAGTTCTTAACAACTCTAATAGTTTGTTTGGCCAAATATTTAAAATCAAATTCTTTTACAATTGCTTTTCAAAAGAATAATTTTTGTGAGAAAATATTGTGTTTTGTAAATATATTTTAAGAACACTTTTGAGTGCATCTAGTGTGTGAAAAGTTCTTTTCAACTAGTATAATGCCGAAAGTTCTAGACGTCGAAGAAAATTACCTAGAGGGTCATTACATCTTTTTATTCTCATATTCTCTCTACATATTATTCAAAGTTTTTTTTTTGTCTTTGTTGTGTCTTAATTTTTTCTCTCGCTGATGATGAATTGGAT
This sequence comes from Solanum stenotomum, assembly GCF_019186545.1. Lineage (NCBI taxonomy): Eukaryota > Viridiplantae > Streptophyta > Magnoliopsida > Solanales > Solanaceae > Solanum > Solanum stenotomum. The sequence goes on from NC_064283.1 coordinate 30,720,494, forward strand.
TCTACTTTTATCTTAGACAATGAAAAGACTCTATGTATAAACCTATGTTGGTCTTGTGCTCTCAAGAAGGTGTTTTGTGGGTAATACTTCAATATTACTCTTTTCATCTCATTTTTTCTAATGTAATTTGAATCGAGTGTATTTGTACTTATACCATTATAGGATTGTTTGTGATAAGTTATTTGATAGATTAAATTTTGCGTGAAAGATGTGAAAAATAACATTGCTTTAAACAATCATAGGATTGCATAATATATCTTGGGAAATTCTAAATAGAATCATTCTAAATTAAGGTGAATAATGTGATTGTTTATAGACACAAACAAAACAAAAGTCAAATGTATGGATGTTATTGAAGCTTATGAAATCCCACTCTGTCTAAAATGATAGTCATATTTCTTCTAGTGATGTTCCACAATAATATTAACTTAAACGAAAAATAGTTATACTTTTGATTGGTTTAAGTAAGTAGATTTAATGGTTTATGGAAATAAGCACACATTGAGGGGATTTTCTGTCTATAAGACAAGCATTTAAGCACTCTCTTTCAAAATTAAAAAGTAAAATATTGATATATGTATGAAAATAAAGATAAAGGGTTACCATTTTCGGATAGTAAAAAATTTAACCAATTTCGTAAAAAGAGAAAAATACATAAGAAAGGATGACCAGAAAGGAATCCAACTAAAACATTATTGACGTCTTACAATTAAGACATTCAAAGCCCTAAAAAGTCAATACTGAATCTTTATTATCAATTCCATCTTTTAGAGTTATCAAACAATTTATCTATTCATTATTGTTCCCTTTCAAGAGCCCTAACTTTATCATTTTCATATTTTACTTTTGGTGTAAGCAATCCTTGTTCTCTTTTGTAAGCGGATACACATTGTTGCATAGTTTATTGGGTGCAAGCTATTTTTTATTTGTCATTTTCTTTGTGAATTTTGGGTTTCCCTTTTAGAATCTTTATTCTGCTTCCGAACTCATGAAGGTTAAAGATTTAAGGTATTGTTTCATTTAAATGTGGTTTTGCACAAAGACATGGTAAATAAGCATCATATGACTACTGAATTCTTTTCATTGCTCAATTCAGTTGCATTGAAGTACATCTTTTCTTACAAAATCCCTGTTAATTAAGTTATTCAAAAAAATTTAACGCGTCAATAGATTAATGGTAAAAAATTCTAACCTTCTCGAAATAACTTGATGGTTTGATAATATTGTAGTGGTTAGAAGGTTTAATAATCATCAGATGCTAATTAACTACGCCTTTAATTATATATGCAAAACCACATTTACAAGAAAACATACCTTAGGGATCATGCCTTCATGGCATTTGAAGCATAATAATTGTTCTTATATGGACATCCCAAAATCACCCAATGAACTATTCAATAATGACAATATGCTAACAAGAGAAATTTCAAGGTGATTTGCTCCAGGAAATCACTCGAAATAGTAATATAAACTTGCAATTTTGTTACATACAGGTCAACATTTCGAAAATGAAGATAAAAATATTTCTCTGTTGTTACAAACAATGAAAGGGATGATTGAAAAAGAGAGAGCAAATGGGGATGCGGCATGCTGATTTTAAAGATCGAATTATCGTTGCATTGGGTAGGAGCATTTTGTTTTGGGCTGAATTATTAGGCATTTGGGCTATATGGTTTTGTAGTGGTGGAATTGACACAGACATGTTATACCCCATTTTATCTCGAGGTCCAAACGGTGTACAACATATTGGTTATTCAAAAACAATTAATTTAAGGAGTCGCCACCTAATTATTTTTTAATGGTGAATTAAGACGCCTAAATATTTAACTAAGTAGTGGTAAAATTAACTCCAATTAAGGTCTACTAACATATATGATTCTAGGTAAGAGTCCTAATTTATCCTAAAGGGAAGGTGTAAGACATCCTTTAAGATCTGTTAAAAACAGTTAACAAGTCAAATTTAGGTTAATTAATTAAAGCTATAATTGTTAACTATCTTCTCTTGAGTATTGAACTAAAATTAAATCAACCCATTTTAAAAGTCAAAACAATGTACTAAAATTGTGATTTACTCTCATATCATAACCAAAACATTCGACACAATACTATTTGATTAAAATAGAGTAACATTCTTTAGTTTGGATAAAGACTCGGTGTGAAATTTATTTAGAGAAAGTATCAAGTGGGATCAAATTTATGGAAGAAAAAAAGAGATTTGACTACAATTGCTACTTCAAAGTAATCATTTAATACTTCTTATAATAAATATAACAAAGATATTAAAACAAAAGTTATGTTGACTTAAGGACTCCAATTTGGATTAGGCGAGTATTTTAAAATCTTAGGAATAAACTTAAATAAACGGTTAAGAATCGACCATAAGCTAGTTTAAATCCAACAAATCAAATATCAAACAATCCAAATAAAACCAAGGCAATTAGTCAAATCACGCACAAATAAAGCTAAAAAAATAAAAAATCGCAGTGAGCTGAAACTTCTTCTAATTAAAGTAGCCTTCCGTTGGACTATAATTCTACTTGAAAGTTATTTTTTGAGATGGATCCAAAGTTGTATGAATTGAGGATACGCAATGACCACCTCCATGATAGTTGAAGAGTCTTGCACTAAGACGCATAATTTACTCCAAATGTGTACATGCAAAACAAAGAAAGCCAAGGGAGATGAAAGATTAGTTGGGCAGCCACCAGAGGCGGAGGTAGGTGGGGATCATGGGTTCGGACGAACCCAGTAGCTTTTCGTAGATCCTATATTTGTACTATAAAATTCATTATATATATATATATAAATTAAATTGTGAACCCCTAACAAAATTGATTGATGGTTATTAACGAAATTTAGAACCCCCAAACTCTTAATCCTGGCTTCCTCTGGCAACCACATAGTCACTTAAATAAAATACTTAGATCCAAAGAAAATGTAAATTCGCAGTCAACATTTGAGGCAAGTTTCAATCACAAAGTATAAACAAAATACATTTTTATTACCAAAAGATTAACCACCTAATATTTAGATACCTCAGGCAAACATGTTAATATTAAAAATGACTATAAAGATGCATTTTCTATTAGCTTGAATGCATTCAATGCCTTTTAGTATTTTTTTTTTTTAATGTACAAATTCCTTTCCAATGGGATGACAATTTCAGCCCATATTAATGAAATGAGTCCATTTTGTCCATATTTAATGACTTGGATCACTCATATTTTAATTGGGTAAATATGGGCTTCAAGCTATTTTAAGAGTCTCTACAAATATGGTCAAAATGGGTAAAATATGGGGATTCATATTGACCCATAATAGATCACTTAGTTCTCACTTCCACTCAAAATTCTTAATTGTGCTAAAGAATAAAAAAATTAATCCAAACTTATGGCATAGATAACTCACTCTTTAAAGTTGGTCAACACTTACACTCATCTTTCTTACCTTAACTAGGTGCTACATGCAACCCTCAAGTCAACCTTAAGACTCAACATAATCCAAACTTATGGCATAGAGTTTCCCCCTTACCACTCTCGGATAGGCTCATTCAGGAACTAACGATTAGACTATACGGGTTCTATCATCAACTATACATAACCTCACAATCACCTTGCTAGGTAGGCACACTATCTCCACCTTGGGAGTAAGCCTACCCAAATTCTTCTAAACATCTTTCATAACACAAGGCAACTATGAAGCATCATTCATACTAAAGGCAACATCACAATCTAATACCTCAAATCTCTCAAGTTACATAGCCATAATTGGCATCACAACCAACCTTTCTCCCTCGCTCCTTGTAGCGTAAGCCCTCCGAGTAGTCATATTCTAAAGACCACCGGTAAGAGAGAAAGACCTTAAAGAGTTAAACTCTATGGCACGACTAGAGAATGAAGAAGTGAGGTTTTTCCTAACATCTGATAGCCTCCTATTCATAAAATGTGGCGTGCTTCACATTTATGAACAAGACTCTACTAGATGTGGTTTGAGACATCCTAAAACCATCCCAAAACCTTATGCTCTGATACAATGTTTGTCACGATCCAGGGGTACCCCCTAGACGTAACATGGTGTACTCGACCCCGAAGGGGTCTCATACAAGCCTCATAGCATAACTTGAACATAATAACATAGGAAAATAGTGAGGAATTTAAAACGTTTCTTTACAATCAAAGTCTTTTATAAAAATGAAAGAGAATCTATGACACTATGTCTCAAATCATCTATAACACTTGGATTAAAATTCTTGAAATACAATCGTAGGGACCTAACCCTTACATAAGTCTAAACCATGAAAGTAAAGACATAAGGGACATATGGTTGAGCCATCGAATACAATGAGGACTCACCAATCTTCTTCTTGTTGATCTACTAGAGTCCTTGCCACGAGGATGGAATCCAATATCTCCAAAGCCTACACTTATAGAAAATGTAGAAAGAAGAGGTTAGCACAAAAACGTACTAAGTATGGAAGCGATGCATAATATCCTTGAAATATGATAAAAAGGACATTTTAGTTGAAAAGTATGCATTTGTCAAGTTTGAAAATCAACATGCACTTTCAATGTAAAAGACAAGCCATAATCACATTTATACCCATAACATAGTAAAGCCATCACCTTAGCAACCCCTAAGAAACACTTGTCCAATGTGTGGTTGGCATCCCATAATACCAACCCTACTAAGTACTCCCTTGAAGCTACCTTAGTCATACATTTCATCCTTGGACCTCATCATAATCAATAGTCATAAATAAGGAAATAGTCATGTACATTACTTGAATTAAGGAAAGTCATTCATAGCAACCAACCATTCAACATATATGCATACATTCATGTCTCATCATATCATAAAGAATATCATCATAACTAGAACTATCACATAAGTAACTTTGAGCTCTACTTGTCCAATGCATAGATAGGATCCAATGCATATATTTCATGCATAACATACCATGACTTAANCATAGCAACCAACCATTCAACATATATGCATACATTCATGTCTCATCATATCATAAAGAATATCATCATAACTAGAACTATCACATAAGTAACTTTGAGCTCTACTTGTCCAATGCATAGATAGGATCCCATAATCCTATTTACACTAAGTATCACTTCTAGGCCACCATGATCATGCATAACATACCATGACTTAATCCATAGCCAACATTCATAAACAAGGAGACATTCATGTTCATAACTTATAATAAGTACAACACTCATATCAACAATTCATATCATGCATACATAAGTTCATTTATCTTCATAATATAAGGAACCCACAACACAACCCCTTTATAAAAGTCTACTTGTACAATGTATAAGTGAAGTCCCATACCTCCACTCACACTAAGTAAAGCTCATTGAGAAGTCATAAGTATAGTTCATGTTCATAATTCATATAAAGCATACATTTAACTCATAATCATCATATCCTAAGAGAACATACCACAATCACTCTCAAAGCCCACTTGTGCAATGCATGAATGAAGCCACATACCCCCATCCATGCTAAGTAGAACTTCTTAAGGAACCATAGTACATAACTCATGTTCGTATCATAATTCATATTATTATTATATAGGGAAAATAGCATTAACCGACATAGACCAAGTGAGCGACATGGAATCCGGTGTCGTATTACCCCACACCGAAAGAAGGTGTCCTACTTGCCTAAGGTATAACTAAATGTATAGCTATAAGGTGGATCCACTATCTAAAGATCTATGTGGGCACATAGTTATGGGATAGGGAGATTGCTTCTAGAAACCTGACCTATTGTATTGGCGGAGGAGCTTCCATCTCATGAGAATAGTTTAGATGACCCGACCTATTGTATTGATGGAAGGGAATTTACCTCATTGACCATATCCACTAGGTGTTAAGCATTATTTCCCAAAATTACTTGTTTAGTCTTGAACTGGATTTACATGTTTGAAGGAGTATTTTATCCTTCGTTCAACCCAACTCATAAAATAGCTCATATATTTAATTATGTGAGAATGGACTTTTAACCTTAGAATCGTAATTAATATGTGAGGAAAACTTTCACATTATGATCAGGTGTTTGCATGAGAATGGACTTTCAATCAACACAATAAGATCATCATGGTCATGTATATTTCATGCATAGTAATGTGTAAAGGTGCATATGAGAACTAGACTTTCAATTAACATCATAGATACATCATAATCATGTTTATGCATAGTGTGTGTGTGAGATTGTCCTTGCAATGGCACAACAACAACATTATCAACATAGACACTTTATTCTCAAAGTGTTCATAAGCATGTACATAATATCACAATCATGCATAATGCTCATATATTGCATTCAAGGATCATAGACCATGTAAATCAACACATCTAACATTCATCATAATAGACATGCATATAATCATAACTCAACTAGTTCATTCATTGCATGTATAAGCTCATATACTCATATTGTAGGTCATGTGGGTAAAATCCTTCCACAATAGTACCATATACAATTCAATATGCACAATGGCTTCCTTCTTAAAGCCTCAATATTCATAGTTCATTCCTTTTAGCTTTTACCTTTAATGCCCTAGGAGTCATCTTCATATTATGAGCATTACTCTCAAGCAATACCTCACATGGTCATCATGTAAACCTAACTCTCAAGGTAGACTAACCACATGCTTCATTATTATTCAATTATAGTCATATAGCATCAAGTAAACTAAATCTCAATACTACTTCAACCATGATTCATCATGTAAGACCTAATCAAGTTCATTCATGTCTACAAGATTCATTCATAAGCAATTCATGTTTAGGTGATCTAATCTAAGGCAATTCATCAAGAATTTCATCAATTTTAGAAGGTCACATCTAAACCCTTAATTTGCCTCTTTCATGACATAACCTACTTGATTCTGTTAAGCTTTAGCTAGGTCTTGCTAGTTTTTATGGGGTGTTACACAAAATCTAATCCATAGAGAACTGCAATCTTCCAAAGGGTGAAAGTGTTCTCAGTAATGGATTTTATTTGTGTGGTCAAAGGTACTCATTCTTGGTGTGCTAACCAACTTGGGTATAGTCCAGTGCGAACAATCCCTCGGATGGGTAGCTGAGAATGATAAAAATGATAACCTTCGACAGTACAGATAAAATCCATTACTCTTAATACAATAAACATCTATGGACGCCTTCTACATTCTAAATAGCATCAACAACTTGCCTTTTGTAAAAACAAAATAGTACCACAAAATTAACTAAAGAAAAGAATTCAGTAGTCATCTAATGCGATTAACTATGTCTTTGTGCAAAATCGCCTTTATCAGAAAACATACCTTAAGGCTCATACATTCATTGTTTTTGAAGCATATGAATGATTTTGACACAGACAACCCAAAGTCACCCAATTAACTATTCAATAATGAGAAGTTGCAGACAAGAGAAATTTCAAAGTGATTTGTTGCAAAAAATTACTTGAAATAATCATACAATCTTGCGATGTTGTGACATAGAGGTCAAAACTTCCTTTAAATGAAGATAAACCCGAAAATATTTCTATGTTCTTAAAGAGAGTGAATTATAAGATTGAGAAATAGAGAGAAGATGAGGATGCAACTTGTTGATTAAGAAGATAGAATTATGGCTGCATTGTGTAGGTGCATTTTATTTTGGGCACAATTTTTAGGTATTTGGGCCATTTGAGTTTATACTTTGGACTTCTTAAAAGAGTGGAATAGGTCAATGTTTTTTCGCTTAATTCTTTTGAGCTTCTAATTTAATAATTCATCAAATATATATATGTAATGTGTAAAAAATAAAATACTAATATTATAAATCTACGCCAAAGAGCCGTCATAAATATTACATAAATTTAATTTAATATGTACGGATGTTGAAGTAATTAGAAGACAATCAATTATTTTAAAATGACGTGTGAAGCAATAGTAGTACCTTCTAAAAAATGTTATTTTATTAAAAAATATTTTTAAAAAGTGACAACGATAGTATAATAGTATTAATATTAATAATGATGAGAAATAATAGTAAAAATAACATATCATTTTTAATAAGTTAGAAGCTCAAGAAAATGTAATTGATAAAAAGAGGGTAAAAATTAGATATCAGTAACGGCAAAATTTAATTCTAGTGCATACTACCATATTTTTGAAATCTCCTAAACTAACATTTATAATCAATATTAAATTAAATTACTACTTTTGTTTCATATTATGTGGGTCATATTGACTTACACACCTCTTAAGAAAAACTTTTATCATAGAATTTTTTTCTACTAAATTAACCTTATAGATATTAATTAGAAACTCTAATAGCTTGTTTGGCCAATTTTCTAAAATCTACTTTTTTTAGAAGTCCTTTTAAAAAAAATATATGTATATTTGAGAAACAATTTGTGTTTGATTAAAAAAAATTAAGAACACTATTGAGTGCAACTAGCGTGTGAAAGTCTTTTTCAACTAGTGTAACGTTGAAAGTGTTGGACGGCAGAGAAATTGACATGGAGGGTCATTACATGTTTTTCCTCTCTTTTTTGAAGAATTTTTTCTTATTTTTTATATCATATTTTTCTCTCTCGCTGTTGTTGAAGTGGGTTCTACTTCTACCTTAGTTAATCGAAACACTCTTTGTCGAGACCTATGATGGTCTAGTAGTCTCAAGAAGGTGTTTTGTTGGTATTCCTTAAATATTACTCTGTTCATTTCATTTTGTTTTATGTGTAGTTGTACCATTATAGTACTGTTTTAGAGTAGTGTTCAAGGTATAGTAAGTGTAACATCCCAAAAAATTTTAAGATAAGATTCGAGTCATTCTTAATTTGTGAATAAGATTTCACCGAGTCATTCTAAATTTTCTTAGATGTTAAGGTCACTGAAAACTCCTAGCACAAAGTTGAGTTGAAAGTTTACTTACCGATTAAGTTTTGATATAAGATTTTACTTGGGTCAACTTTAAACAACCATATCTCTTAGAATATAAAGATTTACGTGGCCCAAAACACATCAAATTAAAGGTATTTGAATTCTCTTTCAAATGCCACCAATTTTGCGTCAATCCAAATTTTGAGTAAAAAGTTATGACAATTTTAGTGACTTGGTATAGTGCAGTGACGAATTATCCGATGGAAAAATATTAAAAAGGATCGTTTTTGTCTTTTTATCTCTAAGAAAACCCTAAGAGGATTTCTTGACTAATTAAAGACCCCAAAACAATCAGATTTTCATCTCTTAATTCATCATTCTATTCTCTCTCAAACCCTAAGGCAAAACTTTAAGAAAAGATCAAAGTAGAAGACTCCATTCAAGATTCATTCAATCATTTCTAAGATTCTTCTTCAAGGTAAGTCTTTCTCCAAAAATTCCACTCTTTCCAACTCAAATTCCTCCATACTATTATGAATCACTAATGAAAATCATAATTGTTTGCCATAGAGATTTCAAGAGACTAGTTCAAAAATCTCAATAAAGGTTTTCTTGATTGTTCTCCTTCTAGCTAGGGTTCAAAGATTCTAAGCAATTTCTTTTTCGAAATTCTTCAAGATTCTTAAAGAACCTTGTTCTTTCAGGTATGCAAGGTTATCATAGAGTTGGAGTAGTTCGTCCTCACGCCCTACAACTACTTTCAAATCAGTAAAAGAGTAATCTAAGATTATATCCCTAGATTTGAGTATTCTTGAGATAAATTGATTTTGAGTTCTTGAGTTCCTGTTTCTGTTTGAAATTCTATTCCTAATTATTGAATTTCTATATATGCAACAAGAGTCATGAGTTGATTCGTTCATGTATATAATTTAGCATGAACCATATGAATTGAATATTTTATAGATGAGTAGTATCATTGAGATCTGATACTGAGTTTCCATAATGTTGTTAAGATCCCTGAGTTGAGTTGTTCGTGCTCATAATTTTGCCTGAACCTTATGAATTGAGTTATACATATTTAGTAGTGTTTTAAAGCCAACACTTGAGTTTTTAAACTTAGTTTTTGAGGAAGAGTTTCTAAAACATGATTAATATGAAAATCGAGTATGCCATAAATGTATGAGTAGTATGGTAAATAGATATACTATCAATGTTTATGCAGTATGGCTTCTCGAGTCATCAATGATCATATTAAAATATGATTTTGATATGTTTTTGAGAAAGAGTTTTCAAGTATGAACTGAGTAAGAGTATAAGGGAACTATGTATCCCAAAGGTATCAATTTTTACATTGATAAAAGAGAAACTGAGATTTCTAAATGAGTTATGAGTTCAAAAGATATTTCAAGAGCAGTTACCTCTTTTAAGAGGGTAGTTTGAGCAATTATCTCAAACTAGAGGAAGAGTTGTGTTTTTAAACATATGAGCATGAGTATACATTATTGGGAGTAGTATTGATTACTGATATGGGGACGAGTTCAGATAACTCATACTTCTCATAAATCTTGTATGCCAACATGGGTAAAGGGTCATACTATTTAGATGATTCCTTATTGCTTTTTAAGCATAGCTTAGTGGATAGACTTAGTTGAGGTGTTCTATACCCCGACAAGGTATAGGACAGTTCTGGCAGCGTGGCGAGATATTATATCATCACGTAGCTCATAGTGGTGGTTGTCAGTTGGAGAATCTCCCAAATAGAGTTAAAAGTGTATTTTTATATATCACTTATTATGTTGAGTTCAGAGATGAGGAAGTATTTTGTAAAGATTTAAATGATTTATCTCTGTTATTTCTTTACATTCAGCTTGAGTACATTGTTATCTATTGCAGCCCTTTCTTTCAGTTATTTGTTATTCAACTGTATTACATACTCGTACATTCATTATACCGATGTCATTCGATTTGTATCTTTTAATGATGTAGATAAAGGTTCTGAGGATCCTCAACAAGAGTCTCTTGAAATCACTTCATCCGCTCGTTTGATTTTGAGTAAGACCTGCTTGCTTTCGGAGGACTCCAATTTTCTGAGTTGATAGTATCAGTAACATTTTGAGTAGTTGTGGGTCTTGTCCCAACACTTGTCTAGAGGCTTCATAGATATATAGTTTCGGAGAGTCTTTCAGTTTCATATGTTTTATTTAAACTGATGTTTCATACCCAGTATATTCAACAAACTTTTGAGATTCTGCAAACTATTTTTAAATGTTTCTTTCAATTAGATGCTAATGTATGCTCGAGTTAATCTTCTGCTTATAGTCAGCCAGGATAAAGGTTGGCTTGGGGACCAACAATGGTTCTCGAGTGTCTTCCACGTCCCTGGTGTAAGCTCGGATCGTGAAAAACTTGGTATCAGAGAACAGAGTTCAAGTGTCCTAGGGTGTCTATGATTCCATGTCAAGTAGGATCTTATTTATGGTTGTGAGGTCCCCATTTCTATAAATGAGGGACTACAAACATTTAGGACTTTTTTTTATCTTTCATAATCTAAATCATGTAGTAGAGTTGTGTCATGAGGAACTTATTCAAAACTCATGTGTTTCGCAGACTCATTCAACTATCCTCCATAATCAAGGTAATTGGAAAGCAAAGTCAGTTCATTATCTATGAGTAACTCTCAGAAAAAGTCTTGAGAAAGTCAAGAGACTACAGAGGGTTTTAAGAGAAGCCCATGAGTAAGCTTAAGTTTTGAGATTCTAAAGAATTCACTCTTATTCATATGATTCATGTGTTTGTGCTAAAAGCGAGATATATTCCCAGACTCTATTCTCTAAACCTTGCTTTAGTTGAGACCATTATGAGGAAGTGTGTCTTAGAGCTTTGGTTGTATTTTCACTCGAAATATAGTATGAGTTGCGATTTTATAAGAAAGTAGTAGAAGTCCCCTTAGTTAGAGGAAAGCATGCAGAGGTATAGTAATCTAAGAAAGTGACACACTACTGAGGCAAGCTATGTTATTTTATTCATGCATTCAGTAAGTTTATGATAGGAGATAGAGTAAGAGTTACTTGTTAAGATGAGATAGAGTATAGTTTAACTGGAAAGGAGGTTATGATGATGTGTCATCGTATTGGTAACGACCAAGTATAGGTGTTGGATAAAAAAGTAGGAGTATTCATTTGGTGATAGATCAAAGCTAGGCTTATGATTTTTGAGGGAGAGCCCATAATATTCAAAGGGTTATAGAACTAATTAGGCAATGTTATATAGTAAATGAGTAAATAGTACTTAAGTTGTGAAGTGGAATGTGGGAGTAATATGTAAGGATGTAGACTGAAAGATAAAGATTGACTACTTGTCATGAGGTATTAGTAGGCGATTATTTCTTAATTTTATCTAGTAGTTGTAAGTTAGTATAGTAAGCGAGAAATCATATTAATATCCAAGTTTAGTGAAAAATATTAAGCTTGAATTTGAGATGAGCGTCATGATCAAAAGAATGACAACATGAGGGTGATGATGTTAGTCTTGAGATCTGATCTGGTAGACTTGACATAGAGTAGGTGAGGAATTGATATGTTAGCTGCAATGAACATGAGTGGTACAAGTGAGAGATCCTAACTTTTAGAGAAGGGCAGTGAAGTGTGGCCAAGTCATAAGAGTAACGAAAGCATTAAGAGGTGCACCGAGATTGTATGTAATCACACGAGGTTCCAATTAAGTTAATGATTTTTAATGTTTGCCTAGGTAGTATAATTGAGATATTAATGTGTAATAGGCTGAGGTAAGAATTAATTTTCTCCCCTTAAGAGCTAGATGAAGCAGCCTTATAAGCCATTGAAAAGAGGTTAAGAGAAGCATCTTAGAAAGAGGTTTTAGAAGGAGTCTTAGTACCTACTTATGGAGAGTTCCGTAGCCCTGAGATAAGCCTTTTCCTAGTATTAAAAGGAATGTAGACCAGTTTAGAGATGAGGGAATAGGTCCATTGTTTTCAAGTGTCAGTTTTAGACCTAACGGGGAGATAATAAGATGAGAAATCAAGTCAAGTATTGAGAATTAGATTGTTATGTCTTTCGAAAGAGTTGTAGAGGTACATGAATCCATTCATACTCTAGCGTATTCCTCAATATTTTGTGGTTTGAACATCATGATGATGTTTCTTCTATCAGAATTGTGTTCATGACCTATCCTCGATTCACATCTACGCTCAGTTTTCATAATGAGGGGAAAAGACTTAAGCCCATTGTTCTCAATCTTACTCCATAAAGCTATGGATATCAGTCTCATGCTATGAACCTATTCATATAAGCAATCATGTCTCACAGTATGTTCAGTCTCACAAGTTCATGATTTACTCTTAATGTCTAGCAACATAATGTTATGAAATGCATATTCTTATATCAGAATTCTCAAATGATTTGTGCTTATGCTCTTTCACCCTAAAGCCCTTTCAGTAATCCTTTTTAGTTTTGGAGAGTGGTGTTGTATATAGTAGTTGTGTGATGATGGGGAGATGATTTCTATTTCTTATTTTGATAGTGATGGGGTGTTTATTCCATCTAAGGTTATAATTGTGGAGGAAGAAGGAGATAAGGTTTTACAATGAGTACTAAGTCAGCTTCCTTGTGGTAATGCATGAAAGTTCAGTTGGTGGAGATGATGAGAGGATGAGAAGTTCTTAGAAAGTGGGTTAGTAGGAGTCTATGGAGTGGTGAAGGTTCTAATATTGAATGTGGTATTGTTAACATGTGGACAACGTGTGATACATTAGGGGTTTTGTGATTTGAGCTCAAGGTTAGCAAAATGTAGCGGTAAGGAGTAGTGTTCTTGGGATGAGATTTCCTACAGAGTTATAGAACCCGAATCTTGTGATTTATATACGAATAATCACCCTATGTTAAGTAATTTGTGATTTTAAGTTAGGCTTGAATATAGTGAGAATAACCCCTTCCATTCTCAGTCCAACCGTCATTCGAGGACGAATGATCCCAAGGGGGAGATATTGTGACATCCCAAAAAATCTTAAGACAAGATTCCAGTCATTCTTAATTTGTGAATATGATTTCACCGAGTGATTCTTAATTTTCTTAGATGTTAAGGTCACTGCAAACTTCTAGCACAAAGTTGAGTTGAAAGTTTCTTTACTACTTAAGTTTTGATGTAAGGTTTTACTTGGGTCAACTTTAAACAACCATATTTCTCAAAATATAAAGAGTTACATGGATCTTAACCTATCAAATTAAAGGTATTTGAATCCTCTCTCTCACTCCACCAATTTTGCGTCAATCCAAATTTTGAGTAAAATAGTTATGACCATTTTAGTAACCTAGTACAATGTAGTGACGAATTAGCCGACGAAAAACATTTAAAAGGGTCCTTTTTGTCTTTTTACCTCTAAGAAAACCCTAAATGAATGAAACGACCCAAAAAAAAAAACTAACTAGTGAAACTAGAGCCTCACATGTGAGTTTGGAGTTGAGTACTTGATGAAATGATGAGAAATGACAATAACGTTCGGAAACTAGTCGTTTGAACTAGTAAGTTGTAAGGGTTTTGTCGTTGAAGTTCGGAGTGTTGTTTAAGGGCTTAAGGGGTTGATTAGCTAGTTGATTAATCACCTTTATAAGCTAGCAAGACCTTAAGCTAGGTCATGAAATTATTTAGAACCGAGACCCTCAAAACAGTCCCCTAAAATCAGTTTTTAGTTTTAAGTTAGGAGTGAGGGTCAACTTTAAATGGTCATATCTTTTAGCTCAAAATGAATTAGGTGGACCACTACCTATCCAATTGAGTCCTCTTTCCAACGCCACCGAGTTTTCCCTTTTCCGATCTCGGAATAAAAAGTTATGCCCAAAATAGTGAAGCACTGTCATCAAGGACGAGCTTAGACGGGTTTAGTGGAAACTTTTAAGTGGGTCCTTATTTATTTTCCTAAGTTGAGTCCCTTTTATTATATGCCTTTCATAGCAATTATAAAACCCTTCTAGACAAAATTCTTCCATTTTAAGTCACTCCAATTAGAATTAAAAAGAACTCAGCTCCTCTCAAATAATTTTCTCTCTACAATCCTCCATTTTAAGAAGGTAAAGAACTTGGAGCTAGGGCTTGGATTGAAGGTGGTTTCTTCATCAATTTTCTTGGGAAATCTTAACAAAGGTGTGGTGACCCTTGATCCTTGATTATCTTTCCTTCAAGGAGTCCATTCAAAAGGGTTTCAAAAGACTTCAAAGAACAAAACTTCTATTTTCTATTCTAGGTATGGGTTCATGGGTAAAATGTTTTCAAAGTCATTATATTGGTGAATTAAAGTTCTATTTATGATTTTAAGATGATTTTTATATGAAACTTCTTCAAGAACCCATGTTTTCATTAAAAGCCTAGAATTGCTAATGAAGTGGGTTTAATGCCTATGATTTAATGTTGATGAAATTGTGTTTCGATTGGATTGTATTGTTGATTTATATGGTTTTCTATTCCTATTTATGATGAATTATTGGTATATGGATAATTGAGGATTGTGGCCTTATGGGCAAGTTATGGAAGAATTCTCTTGTGGTAAGAAAAATGGTTGGGACTTGAGTGTTGTTGATTATGGCTTTGGAGGATGGTAAGTTGGCTTAATCTCATATTATGGATAAAAAAATTGTTCTTGCTTGGTTTGATCCACTTATGGTGGAGGTGTTTAATTATGAAATGTATTGTGACCATGGCCTTGAAGGCATAGTATGAGAAATATAAGTGTTACATGACATTTTTATGAATGGGCATTTAATGAAGCTAATGTGATCATGTTATGAACGTAAATGTGTTATTATTGAAAGGATTTTTCTCAATTTGACACTCATGAATGTTGATGATAGAATATGAAGGATTCTCCAATTTATTGCATATCTCGAATTGGTAGAGCTTGTGCATCATTTTCTTGTTCTAATGATTATATTATTGGTTGTTGAATCCTCGGATCGGTAGGCTAGTAGCACCCTTCCACTCATGATAATAATGAACCTTTGAATCGGTAGGCTTATCGCGCCCTTCCATTAATGATAGTAATGAATCTTGGAGTCGGTAGTCCTATGACACCTTTCCATAAAGGTTAATGATGAGACTTGAACCGGTAGGCCCATGGCACCCTTTCAAGAGGAGTTAATGAGCTTTCCTAAATGAACCTTGAAACGGTAGGCTTAAAGCACACTTTCACGTGTTAATGAATATAATTTGGAGTTGGTAGGCCAATGGCACCTCTTATATGTGATAATGTCAAGGTAACGAACTATTCTATAGGAATGTAGGCTAAGCACCGAGTGGATTTGGTTAGATGGAAACTCCCCCAATGGTTAGGCATGAGTTTCAATGATCGTCTACCTTATCCCATAAACTATGTGCCCGCATAGGTAGCTAGTGGATCCATTAAGATATATATGCTGGTCTTCCTTAGGCAAGTAGACCACCACTTTACGGTGTGGGGACTTATGACACCGGATTCCATGACAAGCTCTCATGGTCTGTGTCGGTTAAATGCTTACTTCCCATCATGTGAGATTTCATTATGGTTTCTTGATAGGCTCTACAAAGTGTAGGTAGTAGTATGGGATGCTACCTATACATTGCACGAGTAGGCTTGGAGAGGGTCGTAGTGAGTTTCTCTAAATCCTAATGTATGTGACAAAATTGTGGCCTAAATAAGGTTATTAAAGAATGTTGGCTCTCAAATGCTTAATATGAGATACATGCTATACTTGGGCTATATTATGAGTTATTTTCCCTTGTCATGTCTTAATTAATGATATACCTCTTATGTATGAATATTGTGCAAAGGTGAAAGAAAGGAATGATAAGTTACTTTAAGTGACCTAAATGTGGTGCCTTAGTATGGATGGTGGTATGGGATGCCATCCATACATTGCGCGAGGTATAGCATAAGAGTTGCTTGAGGTGAAGGTCCAAGGTGAAGGTTTTCATGTTGATATTGTTTAAAGGTGATATTATGACTTACTTGATGTTTATGCTTGTCTTGTATGTCTTTTATGCAACTATTCACGATACTTCAAAAAGTGGCATAATGCATGGTTTCTAGCCAAAATGTCCCTTTTAAAACATGTTTTGCATGGTCATCATACTTAGTACTTAATTGAGCTAATTCCATATTTCTCTATTTTCTACTAGTGTAGGTTCCAGAAAGTGAGCGGGTTCTATAGCAAGCTTGGAACTTGAATTTCTTCCAAGATCTTGTGGTATGTCCTCATATGTCGAGGAGAAGACTTTTCTATTCTAATTTTATGATAAGGTTCTTGTAATAGACTTAATAGACTTCTTTTGATTGTAAAGGGCCGTGTCCCTACTTATGTTTTGTGATTGTGTCTAAGATGGCCATGTGAGACTTAGACTTCCGCTGTGTGTTTTTAAAGTTGTTTTAATGAAGCTTGAATGTTTGGATGTAATTAAGTTTTTAATTCCGCACTATTATCATTATTGAATGCAATGAATGACTATGTGGCTTGTATAAGACCCCTTCAGGGTCGAATACGCCTTGTTACGACTTAGGGGTGCTCCCGGGTCGTGACAAACATGGTATCAGAGCATAAGATTTTGGAAATGGTTTTAGGATCAAAGTCTCACAAGCCACGTCTAGTAGAGTCTTGTTCATCGGTGTAAGTCGC
Source organism: Solanum stenotomum (assembly GCF_019186545.1). Lineage (NCBI taxonomy): Eukaryota > Viridiplantae > Streptophyta > Magnoliopsida > Solanales > Solanaceae > Solanum > Solanum stenotomum. Next base: position 30,738,020 of record NC_064283.1, read on the forward strand.
GACACATCTATGAGCGAGAGGCTATAGGACGGTAGAAGTTACACTTCTTTCATTATCCTTAAAGTCGTGCCTTAGAGTTTGGTTTATAAGTGTCCTTTTTTTTAATCCTTCTCTTGTGTTTATAGGATATGAATACGAGGGCTAACCAAAGGAGAGCGGAAGGGGAGTTAGGTGATGAGGGAGTTCCTCCCCAAGTTGTGCAAAATGGTCAAGGTGTGCAATGCAATCAAGTTCTTATAGGTGAGCAAGAGAATGAGGTTCCGGTGGTTCCCCCGGATATGACCAATGAAGAGATTAGGTCGGCTTTCTTAATCTTAGCCCGAGCTATGGCGGCTCAAGCGATTAGAGATATGGGGCCTAGGGTGAATGCTAATGAGGGTACTATGGCTTCTAAGTTGAGAGACTTTGTGAGGATGAATCCTCCGGTGCTTCTGGGTTCTAAGGTGGGAGAGGATCCCCAAGAATTTTTGGATGAAGTGTATAAGGTAGTGAGTGCTATGGGGGTGACTTCAAAAGAAAAGGCGGAGCTTACCTCCTATCAATTGAAAGATGTTGCCCAAATTTGGTTCACTCAATGGAAGGCTAATAGGCCGGTGGAAGCGGATCCTATAGAATGGGAGGAGTTTAAGGAAGCTTTCCTTGGTAGGTATTTTCCCCGTGAGAAGAGAGAGTGTAAGGTTGAGGAGTTTATCAACCTTAGGCATGGTAATGCGAGTGTGCAAGAGTACTCCTTGAGGTTTACCCAATTGTCTAAGTATGCACCATCTTTGGTGTCAAATCCTAGGGATGAGATGAGTAGGTTTGTGACCGGTGTATCCGACCTAGTCAAGGAAGAGTGCCATACGGCAATGCTCCATAATGACATGAACATTTCTAGGCTCATAGTGTATGCTCAATCCATTGAGGAGTCCAAACTTAAGAGGATGTATAGGGGTGTCAAGAGGGGTAGATCGGATGAGCAAGGTCAACCTAGGTTCAAGAAGAGGACTCAAGACCAAGATTCTTCAAGTGCTCCTAAGGTTAACCAAGAAAAAAAATGGTGGATCTCAATTTTCTAAACCTACTTGCATCTCTTGTGGCAAGAGGCACTATGGGAAGTGCCTAGCCGGTACTAATGGGTGTTATGATTGTGGGAAGAATGATAACAAGGTGAAAGATTGTCCTACTCTTACGGCTAGAGGAAGGGAAGTCAAGCAAGCTTTTAAAGATGGAACGGTTCCTATCCCTCCAAATTATGGTCGTTTCTATGCTCTCCAAGCTAGCAAGGACAAAGAAGCTAATCCGAATAAAGGCGCCGGTAAGTTTTAGTTCCTATGGTCATGAATATCTTGATGAGGTTTCTATGTTGTTGTTTTTCATGTTTGCCTTAGTTGGGTTTTCTCCTAAGTGGGGGATGGTATGTTGAATAGCAAGGTTGTTGAGAGTGTTGATATCATTATCTCGTTCCTTCTATTCTTACTCAAGCTTGAGACCAAGAGTTCCTAGTAGCTTGTTTTTTTTGTTTTGGAGTCTTGTGTGAAAATGAGTTTCCATGGTGTCCTTATGTTATGCATGTTCTATTTGAATTCTTGTTAAATGATAAAATGAGTTTTCATAAATGTGCTCCTCATGTTGATGTGCATTTAGTTGAGTTGTCTATATGCTTCATGAGGATAAATGTTGAACATGCCTAAATATGCTTTATTGAAAAATTTGCCTAATTGTGCTTTTGCGAGTAATTGCATAATGAGCTTAATGTTTTGTAGTGAGCATGATGTGATTGGAGGAGGAAGTTTCTCTAATAAAAAAAAATGAGAAAGGGGAAGTTTTGATGCACAATAAGTTGTGGATATAGTTACTACTTGCTTGATTGGTATGAAGTTTGTTCGAGCCTCTTGATGTGGAGTTGATGTTTCCTCCTATATTTATGCATTTATGTTTACATGTTACGATTGTTGGGCTGCTAGTCTTGAGTTGTGTTTCCCTTAAAGTGTTTAAAGTGTCATTCGAGGACGAATGTTCCTAAGTGGGGGATAATGTAAGGACCCAAAAAAAAATGAACTAGTGAAACTAGAGCCTCACATGTGAGTTTGGAGTTGAGTACTTGATGAAATGATGAGAAATGACAGTGACGTCCGGAAACTAGTCGTTTGAACTAGTAAGTTGTAAGGGTTTTGTCGTTGAAGTTTGGAGTGTTGTTTAAGGGCTTAAGGGGTTGATTAGCTAGTTGATTAATCACCTTTAGAAGCTAGCAAGACCTTAAGCTAGGTCATGAAATCATTTAGAACCGAGACCCTCAAAACAGTTCCCTAAAAACAGTTTTTAGTTTTAAGTTAGGATTGAGGGTCAACTTTAAATGGTCATATCTTTTAGCTCAAAATGAATTAGGTGGACCATTACCTATCCAATTGAGTCCTCTTTCCAACGCCACCGAGTTTGCCCTTTTCCTATCTCGGAGTAAAAAGTTATGCCCAAAATAGTGAAGCACTGTCATCAAGGACGAGCTTAGACAGGTTTAGTGGAAACTTTTAGGTGGGTCCTTATTTATTTTCCTAAATTGAGCCCCTTTTATTATATGCCTTTCCTAGCAATTATAAAACCCTTCTAGACCAAATTCTTCCATTTTAAGTCACTCCAATTAGAATTAAAAAGAACTCACCTCCTCTCAAATACTTTTCTCTCTACAATCCTCCATTTTAAGAAAGTAAAGAACTTAGAGCTAGGGCTTGGATTGAAGGTGGTTTCTTCATCAATTTTCTTGGGTAATCTTAACAAAGGTATGGTGACCCTTGATCCTTGATTATCTTTCCTTCAAAGAGTCCATTAAAAAGGGTTTCAAAAGTATTCAAAGAACAAAACTTCTATTTTCTATTCTAGGTATGGGTTCATGGGTAAAATGTTTTCAAAGTCATTATATTGGTGAATTGAAGTTCTATTTATTATTTTAAGATGATTTTTATATGAAACTTCTTCAAGAACCCATGTTTTCATTAAAAGCCTAGAATTTGCTAATGAAGTGGGTTTAATGCCTATGATTTAATGTTGATGAAATTGTGTTTCGATTGGATTGTATTGTTGATTTATATGGTTTTCTATACCTATTTATGCTGAATTGTTGGTATATGGATAATTGAGGATTGTGGCCTTATGGGCAAGTTATGGAAGAATTCTCTTGTGGTAAGAATAATGGTTGGGACTTGAGTGTTGTTGATTATGGCTTTGGAGGATGGTAAGTTGGCTTATTCTCATATTATGGATAAAAAAATTGTTCTTGCTTGGTTTGATCCACTTATGGTGGAGGTGTTTAATTATGGAATGTATTGCGACCATGGCCTTGAAGGCATAGTATGAGAAATATAAGTGTTACATGACATTTCTTTGAATGGGCGTTTAATGGAGCTAATGTGATCATGTTATGAACGTAAATGTGTTATTATTGAAAGGATTTTTCTCAATTTGACACTCATGAATGTTGATGATAGAATATGAAGGATTCTCAAATTTATTGCATATCTCGAATTGGTAGAGCTTGTGCGTCATTTTCTTTTTCAAATGATTATATTATTGGTTGTTAAATCCTTGGATCGGTAGGCTAGTCGCACCCTTCCACTCATGATAATAATGAGCCTTGGAATCGGTAGGCTTATCGCGCCCTTCCATTAATGATAGTAATGAACCTTGGAGTCGGTAGGCCTACGGCACCTTTCCATGAAGGTTAATGATGAGACTTGAACCGGTAGGCCCATGGCACCCTTTCAAGAGGAGTTAATGAGCTTTCCTAAATGAACCTTGAAAAGGTAGGCTTAAAGCACCCTTTCACGTGTTAATGAATGTAATTTGGAGTTGGTAGGCCAATGGCACCTCTCATATGTGATAATGTCAAGGTAATGAACTATTCTATGGGAATGTAGGCCAAGCACCGAGTGGATTTGGTTAGATAGAAACTCCCCCAATGGTTAGGCATGAGTTTCAATGATCGTCTACCTTATCCCATAAACTATGTGCCCGCATAGGTAGCTATTGGATCCATTAAGCTATATATAACGATCTTCCTTAGGCAAGTAGACCACCTCTTTACGGTGGGGGGACTTATGACATCGGATTCCATGACAGGCTCTCATGATCTATGTCGGTTAAATGCTTACTTCCCATCATGTGAGATTTCATTATGGTTTCTTGATAGGCTCTACAAAGTGTAGGTAGTAGTATGGGATGCTACCTATACATTGCACGAGTAGGCTTGGAGAGGGTCATAGTGAGTTTCTCTAAATCCTAATGTATGTGACACAATTGTGGCCTAAATAAGGTTATTAAAGAATGTTGGCTCTCAAATGCTTAATATGAGATGCATGCTATACTTGGGTTATATTATGAGTTATTTTCCCTTGTCATGTCTTAATTAATGATATACCTCTTATGTATGAATATTGTGCAAAGGTGAAAGAAAGGAATGATAAGTTACTTTAAGTGACCTAAATGTGGTGCCTTAGTATGGATGGTGGTATGTGATGCCATCCATACATTGCACGAGGTATAGCATAAGGGTGGCCTGAGGTGAAGGTCCAAGGTAAAGGTTTTCATGTAGATAATGTTTAAAGGTGATATTATGACTTACTTGATGTTTATGCTTGTCTTGGATGTCTTTTATACAACTGTTCATGATACTTCAAATAGTGGCATAATGCATGGTTTCTAGCCAAAATGTCCCTTTTAAAGCATGTTTTGCATGGTCATCATACTTAGTACTTAATTGTGCTAATTCCATATTTCTCTATTTTCTACTAGTGTAGGTTCCGGAAAGTGAGCGGGTTCTATAGTAAACTTGGAACTTGAAGTTCTTCCAAGATCTTGTGGTATGTCCTCATATGTCGAGGACAAGACTTTTCTATTCTAATTTTATGATAAGGTTCTTGTAATAGACTTAATAGACTTCTTTTGATTGTAAAGGGCCGTGTCCCTACTTATGTTTTGTTATTGTGTCTAAATGGCCATGTCAGACTTAGACTTCCGCTGTGTGTTTTTAAAGTTGTTTTAATGAAGCTTGAATGTTTGGATGTAATTAAGTTTTTAATTCCGCCCTATTATCATTATTGAATGTAATGAATGACTATGTGGCTTGTATAAGACCCCTTCGGGGTCGAATACGCCTTGTTACGACTTGGGGGTGCTCCCAGGTCGTGACAGTGAATTTCTTGACTAATTAAAGATCCAAAACAATAATATTTTCATCTCTTAATTAATCATTCTCTTATCTCTCAAAGCGCAAGGCAAAATCTTAAGGAAAAATCAAAGTAGAAGACCCAATTCAAGATTTTTTCAACCTTTTTCAAGATTCTTCTTCAAGTTAAGTCTTTCTCCAAGAGTTCCATTCTTTCCATCTCAACTTACCCCATACAATTATGAATCACTAATGAAAATCATAATTCTTAGCCATTGATATTTCAAGAAACTAATTCAAGATCTCAAGAAAGATTTTCTTGATTGTTCTCCTTCAAGCTAGGGTTTCAAGGCTTCTAATTAAGTTCTTTTTCAAGATTCTTCAAGAACCTTGTTATTTCAAGTATGTAAGGCTATAATAGTGTTGGACGAGTTCGTTCTCATGCCTTACATCTACTTGCAAATCAGTAAAGGAGTAATTTAGGAATCTATCCCTAGATTTGAGTATTCTTGAGATAAATTGATTTTGAGTTCTTGAGTTCCTATTTCATTTTGAAATTCTATTCCTAAGTATTGAATTGCTATATATGCATTAAGATTCTTCAGTTGATTCGTTCAAGACTATATATCAGCATGAACCTTATGAATTGAGTATTTTTGAAATGAGTAGTATCGTTGAGTTCTGAGTACTGAGTTTCAATATTGCTATTAAGATCCTGAGTTGAGTCGTTCGTGCCCATAATTCTACATGAACCATATGAATTGAGTTATAAATTTTGATTTTTTTTTTAAGCCAACACTTGAGTTTTTGAGGAAGTAAGATGAGTTTTGAGGAAGAGTTTCTAAAACAAAATTAGTATGACAATCGAGTATGCCATCAATGTATGAGCAGTATGGTATCTAGATATACCATCAATGTTTATGAAGTAGGACTTCTCTGAGTCATCAATGATCATATTAAAATATGATTTTAATATGTTTTTGAGAAAGAGTTTTCAAGTATGAATTGAGTAAAACTATAAGGGAACTATGTATTCCCAGAGGTATCAATGTTTACATTAATAAAAGAGAAACTGAGATTTCTAAATGAGTTATGAGTTCAAAATATATTTCAAGAGCAGCTAACTCTTTTAAGAGGATAGTTTGAGCAAAAATCTCAAAGTAGAGGAAGAGTTATGGTTTTAAACATATGAGCATGAGTAAATATTATTGAGAGTAGTATTGAGCAACGATATGGGAACGAGTTCAGACAACTCAAAGTCCTCATAAGCCATGTATGCCGACATAGGTAATGAGTCATACTTTTTAGATGAGTCATTATTGCTTTTTAAGCCTAGTTGAGGTGTTCTATACCCCAACAAGGTATAGGATAGTTCTGGCAGCGTGGGCGAGACGATATATCATCACATAGCTCATAGTGGTGGTTCTCGGTTAGAGAATCTCCCAAATAGAGTTAAAAGTTTATTTTTATATATCACTTATTATGTTGAGTTCAAAGATGAGAAAATATTTTGTAAAGCTTTAAATGATTTAACTGTTTTATTTCTTTACATTCAGCTTGAGTACATTGTTATCTATTGCAGTCCTTTCTTTCAGCTATTTGTTATTCACCTATATTACATATTCATACATTCAATATACTGATGTCATTCGATCTGCATTTTTTAATGATGTAGATACATGTTCTTAGGATCCTCAATAAGATATGCATCCGCTTGTAGTCAGCCAGGATGAGGGTTCACATAGGGACAAACAATGGTTCTCAAGTGCCGGCGATGTCCAGGGTGTAGCCTCGGATCGTGACAGTAAGTATCACATCAGAGTTGTAAAAAGGTGACAGTGTATTTCACAATTATAGGAATGTCTACAATATATTGGGAAATTCTTAATAAAAAGGTTATATATTAAGGTGAATAGTGTAATAGTTTATACAGATAAACAAAACAAAAGTCAAAATTATGGATGTTATGGAAGCTTAAAAATTCTTGCTCTATCCGAAAAGATAGTCATATTTCTTCATTGTAACACCATGTATTCTAAACAGACTAGATTGCAGGTTTCATAAGCTACAGGTGCCACCGACGGGCACCACCTATGGACCGTAGGGTGACCCATGGTCCGTGCTAGTGGTCCGTGGATGGTCACTGCAGCCCTCCCCCAGAAGCAGCAAAAAAAATCCAGCTAAGGGTCCTCTCACGCCATGGCCTATGGACCATAGGTTAGGCCACAATTCGTGATCCAGGGACGTTGGTCAACCACCAGCTTTCAGCTCCTAGTTGTCGACTGATGGTTGACCATCACGGATAGTCAGTTGATCGACGGTTCGTCGATAACCCCTAAACTACGTGGTTTTGATCACTTTTACCCTAAAAATATAACTAGAACTTATCTAAGTCAAATCATTCATCAAAACATAGAAACATTAGAGCGTAAGAGGAGAAAGAGGTCAAGAACCCTAGTTCAAGAACGCAACAAGGTTCCATCAGTTTTAACCCCAAAATCGAAAGATTTCTCCATAGAATTCGTCACCAGGTATGTGGAATTTCACTAGTGGGTTCCTTTCACCCATTAGGTCCCTAGATTTCAGTCAGATTCCTGATTTCCTTATTATCAACTATACCTAAGGTTTCTAGAATTATAGAAGATTATTATGAAATAGTTTCTTAATGTTCCAAATCAATTTATCATGGCTTTTAGCATGTTTTAGTGTTGCTTCCTTCATAAATTCAGAACCCTAGCTATGTAGTTCTTTAGTTCATGAATTACACTTGCTAGGTCAGCTATATCAGATATTTTCATACATACATGCCTTAGTTTCAAATGTGTCATTATAAGTATATTAATGTTGCATTCTCAGATTTCCGTGTTAGTATTTTGAGCTATCCAATACCACAATATTTTAGTTATAATGTGTTAAACTACTTAATCATATGGGAAGCTTAATACCGAGTGGACTAGGGTCAGACACCCTCAAGTCCCAAAACTACATGCCCCATAGGTTGTAAGTCCCTTTGTGGGCATCATTTTAGTGATCACTCCAGCATGCCTTACCTTTGGCCAGGTATATTGGGTCCTCTCGATGGGGCGCATACATTAGACTCCATATTTAGCTCATGTGGTTTTATGTCGGTTATTAGTATCTCCCTTGCAGTTCAGTAAGATTTTATTGCATTGACCATGCTATCAGTATAGAACAAAAAATAGTCTCAACATGTTATAAACTTAGTCATTGCATTCAGTATTTCATGTTCAGTATTACTCTATCCTACATGCTCAGTACCTTTCAAATATTGACGCATACTCTGCTCTACATCTTCTTGTGATGTAGGTTCATGTCCTCAGCAGTCAGATCACATATAGATCGGTTCCCGATCTTCAATTCAGCATTATTAGTGGCGAGTCCTCATTCTTCGAGGACTAGAGACATGAATATCTTTATCATTTTAGCTTTAGTTTCAGTTTTACTAGATCAAGATGAGGCATGTCCCAGCATTTCTAGTCAGTAGAGGCTTTATTTTAGACATAGTCAGTTTTAGATTTAGTCTTACAGTTTGACTTTCATTTTGTACTCAAACTCACAGTTTTCATATATTTAGTTATAGTATATGGGTATTCCCCATCATTTCGGATTATTCATATGATTTAGCTTCCACACAGTTTTGTTGCTTAGTTTATCTTTAGTATGCTTATGATTATGCTAGTAAGGTTAGCTTGGGGTCACCCGTGATCCTAGGTCTTGTGTTGCGTCCAGGGGGTAGCCTCGGGGGTGACATTCATGTGATGTTCCAAAATAATATTTAATTAGAAGGAAAATTATTTTAGTTTTGATTGGTATATGTAGATTAATGGTTGATGGTGATAATCACACGTTGAGGGGATTTTCTACCTATAAGCCATGTATTTAAGAACTCTCTTTCCCAATTTAAAAGTATAATATTTATGTGTCCAAGAAAAGAGAAAACGGTACCATTTTCATATGGAAAAAAAGGTAATCAATTTAGGAAAAAAGGAAAAATAAATAGGCAAGGATGAGGAGAAAGGATTCCAACAAACCATTATTGATATATATTAATCAAGGCATTCAAGAGCCGTAAATATTCAATATTTAATCTTTATTAACACTTCCATATTTTAAAGTCACCAAACATTTTAGCTATTTATTATATTCCCCATTCAAGAACCCTAAATTTAACATTTATATACAATACTTTGGGTGTAAGCAATCTTTGTTCTCTCTTGTAAGCAAATCCCCAGTATTGCATAATTCATTGCACAAAGGCATTGTTAATAATGAACTATTCAATAATGGGGATCTTCTTACAAGAGAAATTTCAAGGTTATTTTCCATAGGAGTTCATTGAAATAGTCATACAAGTTTGTAATTTTGTGACATAGAGGTCAAAACATTATTGGAACGACAATAAAACCAAAAACAATTCTCTATTGTTACAAAGAGTGAAATGGATGGTTGAGAAAGAGTGAAGATGTGGAAGTGGCTTTTTCTAGAATGAGGGTTGCATTGGGTAAGGTGCACTTTGCCTTTGGACCATTTGGGTTTATAGTTGGGCTTCCTAAAAGAGTGGAATGGGTCATTGTTCTTTTGGTGAATTAATTTGAGCATCCAATTTAATAACTGGTCCAATATATATAATTAATATGTAAAACATAAAATACTAATATTACCACACCTCGCTATTGATTTAAAATTCTTCTCGACATAAATATTACATCTAATTAATCTAATAAGTACGAAACTTGAAGTAAGGTGAAGACAATTACTCCCTCTGTCCCATTATATGGGAGGTACTTTGACTCAATATGAAATTTAAGAAATGAAGGAAGTCTTTTAAAATTTGTGGTCTATAAAATCCCTATAACACTTTTAAAACTTTATGAAAAATCAAAATTTAATAAAAAAAATTACAATGACTGAAAGTCCTTCGTATGGAACTAGTATAAATATGTACAAGAGGTACTAATAGGGAACATTTTACACTAGAAAATAGGAGACAACTTCAACCATAAGGAACAAAAAGATGGAAGCTGCTGAAGATCATCATCGTCTTCACCTATGAAACATCACTAACCCTGCAACCAGATTATTCCAAGTGGCATAGCACGAGTAGTATCAGTACAAACAAACGTACTAATAGGTATCATTGGTTAATATGAACGTACCACATAATATAATATAGATAATCAAGAAAATTCATACAATATGAAAGTTACACAACCTCAAGTTTCTATCTACATGTTTTTACCTGTCCTGGTATAATGCCCATAACTAATGCACCTTGATCCAGGATCCTACCTCATTCCGCTGGCAGCTCTACCAATATATGTTCCATCTTCACCCTTATAAGGCTTGCTAAGAATGCATATTATGCCACCCTCTGATCATATCATTCTCTAACCCTTCTATCACATAGAGTGTCCCCAAAACAAGACCAATATTAATTTTGTTAATCATCTTACTACCTTCCCTCAATTTAACATGCTCCCACCCTGGCCCTTTCGAAATAGTACCTCACACTGATGCCTTAGACCAACTCATCTATCTTGATTCTATCCCCATTAGCATATGTGTTCTAAGAACTTAACACTCAGAACCAGTCCCAACACTTAAATCATGCACTAGACCCTTGATAATTTGCCTGACGTAGTAAACACCATTTCATTAAGCAATTGACATACCATTATAATAACAACTATAACATTACCTAGACTCCCAATCCTTACCCTCAGTTAACATTCACATGAAATATGTCCCCACATGATCACATAAAAGCCACACCTAAGTCCAACTCATCTTCCAGGTAAGCCATTCCACTCATGGATCCTAACCATATAACATATTATAAAAAAGGTAAACCCGGTCCTTTCATAGAACCACAATATACATACCTTGTACTCTTAAGGAACATACAGACAAATTGTAAGTATACTAATATGGTACTAGAGACAATTAGGTTTAGTATTTATATCAAATGTGGTATATGAGCCAACCTTTAGCATTCATACCAGGCGTGGTATCCAAGATAACCATTAGCAATCTTGTACTGGCATGGTACTCGAGCCAACCAACAATCACATGCAATCATACAAAATCACAATCATAATAAATATGACACTTCATACTACAAGTACAATATATGTAGTTAATATCCTTCCTTATGTTTTCCCTACATGCATTTCACATGATACGATAAAGCAGTGTATCTGCATGCATACATATATTGGACAACACAAAACCTATCTCGGTAACAATGGCCCCACACCGAACCCCATTATGAGTATATATTTGTTCTCCTTGATTAGTACAGTCTCATAAATATTTATAACCCACAAACTTCACAATACTTAACCTTATTATTGTCACCTAAACCCGCCTCAATAAGAAACTCGAGGTTAACAATAAATAACTAGAGAAAAACCCCTAGTCATTATCTTCCCCCCCCTAATCTCTTGTCACACTTCGAGCCTACACCCTAGATGTGGCTTGCACTCGAGAATCATTGTTGGCCCCAAGTGAACCCTTGGCCTAACTTATATCTTAGAGGAAGACTTACTCATAATAAAAGCACTTTAAAAAGTAAAATGTAACTCAAATGATAATTTAGAATGTCTTAGAAATAAACATCCAACTAGCCATAATGGCAACTCAAGTCTCAACATAAACAAATGAAAAGCCTCATGAACTAAGGTTTATCAGTCTATAAAGCCTATACTAACTCATATGGATGTCAGGACAAGATCCACGACATCCTAAAAAAATGAGAATGAATAAAGTAAACAAGGGATCCTCCAGAAAGTAAGGAGGCTCACCAACAACTCTGAAGCTCAACTGGATCAATGAAGTGTTGAATGTTGATCCTAGTTACCTATATCTGCATCATAAAATGATGCAGGCCAAATGGCGTTAATACATTGAATGTACGAGAATGTGAGGGGAAATCTAAAACAAGACATAAGCTTGAACGGGAACTGAAAGAAACACTTACCTCATCTCAAATCTACTCAACTCATTTCAATATAAGGCTGAAATAAAAATGCAATATAAAGAAAAGCTTTTAAAACAGTAGATAGCAACTCAATGTATTGAAAAATATAATAATAACTCAGTTTTGTATATAAAATTATAAGTAACTCTGTCGGAGATTCTCCAACGACAACCATCACTATGAGCTATGTGATGATACAATGTGTAACCCACACTGCCAGAACTACTTTGCCAGGGTATTGAACCTACTACTAAGTAGATCAACTAGTCTATGCTAAGCATTAAGGGATCATCTAAAAAGTATCATCTTTTTCTACCCACATTGGCTATATAAGTTATGGAGACTTTGAGTTATCTGAATTCGTCCCCATATCGGTCCTCAATACTTCTCCCAAAATATAACTAGCTAATATGTTTAAGAACATAACTCTTTATGGGGTTTGCTATTATTACTCAAAAAGTCTTTCTCTTAAAAGAGATGGTATTAAAAATGTTCATGAAAACTCTTTTGGAAATTGGTGTTTCCTCTCATCTTAAATGTGAAAACATTTACTCTTGGGAATACTTAGTTCACATATATCATTTTAAAGAAACTGAACTTAACTCTTACTCTTACTCAATTCAATGTTGAAGTCTTAAAACAAGTGTAAAACAATTGTAAAAGACTTTTTGAAAAGACTCGAAGCACTCTCAAGACTTGGGTCTTAGCTCTACTTTGAATTTGAATTTATGGATTCAAGGTTATGATTCATGTTTATGGATGATTTCTCGATCTTTCGAAGTCATTTAGAGAAGTTAAAATCAATAGGACCTGTTAGTACACTATAGAAGGACTCAGATAGGCTAAACAATAGAAAAAAGGTAGGTGCAGGCGACCCTGGCGCACTACTGGCACGGGGTGCCAGCCCCTAAAATTGAGAGAGCACATTCTGGAACACTGTTGGAGCGCCACGCTAACCATTTTCACGACCCGGGGTTACCCTTAGGAGTAACATAGCGTACTTGACCGCGAAGGGGTCTCATACAAGACCTTAGCATAATCATAACATAAAGACATAGAATAATTGTGAAGAATTTAAAACTTTTACAATAGAAGTCAACTTCTTTTTCGTAAACGAACATAGGAATCTAGACTTGTCTCAATCACCATCTAGTACATAAAGAGTACAACTAGGGTAAAAAACCCTTTACATCAATAGTAGTCTCTAAGTAGAAAAGTACAATGAAACTAGAAACAATTGCATCTTCTCCTCGAACTTGAGGACTCACCAAGCTTAGGGGAATAGTCGACCCAAGCTTCTTTTGAAGAAAGTAGAATGTATCAACGGCCGGAACTACACTCATAGAATGTATATAATATAGTTAGCACAAATAATGTACTAAGTATGGACACCACACACAAAATCCTTAAAACATGCATAAAAGGGACATTTAGTTGAAATCATGCCTTTCTCAAGTTTAAAAATCATTATGCACATTTATGAAGAAACATAAGCCAAACCAATCATACAAGCAACCCAAAGCCACACTAGTGCAATGCAAAGGTAAAGTCCCATAACCTCACCAAATGTTAAGTGTCACTCTTGGCTACCAACATCATACAAATCTTACCTTGCCTTAATCATAGTCAACATACATAAGTAAAGAGCCACACATGTTCATAACTTACAACAAGTGAATCAGCTTTAACATTCATACATATCTTTCATACATAATCCATAAGTCATCATAACATAAAAGTACATCACCATAACCACTCTTAGAGTTTATTTGTTCAATGCATAAGTGAAGTCTCATACCCCCACTCACACTAAGTAGTACCCCTTAAGAAGTCATAATTAAAGTTCATGTCCTTACCATAGTTCATATTCATATCATATAGGGAATAATAACATTAACCGACATAGACCATGTGAGCTACATAGAATCTGGTGTTCTACCCCCACACCGAAAAGAGGTGTCCTACATGCCTAAGGTAGAACGTACATTTTAGCTTCTAGGTGGATACACTAGCTAAGACCTATGTGGGAACATAGTTATGGGATATGGAGATTGCTTCTAGAAACCCAAACTACTAACGTGGAGGTTTCCATCTCATGAGACACCGTATTAGGAACCCAACTACTAGCGTGAATGAACCCATCTCATACTCATATCCACTCGGTGCTAACCATAATTCCTTTAATAAATCATATTAAGTCTTTACTTAAGTTCATGTTCATAAGAGAATGCACTAGGCACTCATGTCAACATATCATTATAATAGCTCATGGATTCCTTAAGTGAGACTGCCCATTCACCTTAGAATCATCAACATGTGAGTAAACCTTCATAACGTACTCATAGTGTGCTCATGAGAATGGCCTTTCAATAAACACAACAAGCTTATCATAGACACACATACATACTTCATGCATAATCAAGTGTATAGGATATAGGGAAGATAGATCTTGCATCAATACTGCAACTACACAATAGATATAGGATCATTACCATCCAAGTAAATCACAATCTCATACATAATTCTCATTAATAGGTACAAGCCCTTATACCTTTGCCCTTCAAGGGTCTTGAATCACAATAAACCCAACCATATATAATTACTTCATAATATAGGAGGAATTACATGATTCAATAGCTTAATTAGCCTAACCATATTCAATTGACATATTCATAATATCAACCAATCCACAACATCAATTCAAGATCTATCAATATGGGGAAACACAGGTCTATGGGGAATTTTCATTATAAAACATCAATACTCTATCAATCTATTCATAACTCACCATAACCAACCATAAACAATCATAATTAAACAATAAAAATGTTTTGGAAAGAAGATCCATGTTAGAGATTGAAAACCCTAGAATTGGGGGATTTAGAATCTGTAAAACATATTTTGAAAGGGCTCCTTGGGTGATAGCTACCCAAGGATGAAAAGCATCCATACCTCACTTAAGAATCACCACGAAATTTTGGGAGGAACCTTGAAAATCTAGCAACTCTAGCTCCAATGGCTCCTTCTTCTTCTTGAGTCTAGAGAGAGAATTTTTGAGAGAGGAGGGAGTTTTTTATTTCAATTTGGGTGTTTGTCAATAATGACCAAGTCTTATGCATTTTGACTTAAAAACAATATATAAACTTCCCCTAAAATACCAAAAACACCCCCACTTTAATTGGACTAAAATAGAAAATGACTTAAAAGACCCTCATTAATGGCCCCGTCAAGGCCTCATAACCCAGTCCATGAGCTGTGGTGAGGACCATGACCCGTGGTCCTTCTCATGGAGTTGAGGTAGTAGCTCCCTTTTTAGAGCTCAATGCTCCATTGCCTAAGGCACCCTCACGAGCACCTTCACAATCCGTAAAGTGGAGCACACCCCGTGGTCATGCTCGTAGAGGGTGAGGCAGTAGATAGGTTACTCCTTGCCCCTATGCCCAAGTTTCCTTAACGAAGGGCTCCACGAGCCGTGGCCCTTTCCTTGAAGTTAAGGCAGTGGCTAGCCTTTTGGGTGGCCATCTTTCCATGGCAAAGGGATCTTTATGACCACCTTCATGAGCCGTGGAGTGGACCATTACTTGTGGTCCCCCTCGTGAAGGTTGGGGCAGTAGCTCTTGACTAGGGGTAGCCTTGGCTTAGCTTGAACCCTTTGCCTTGGGACATGCCCCTTGGTCTTGACTCAAATTACCTCATTTCAACCTATATGACTTACTAAAAGGTCGGGGAGTCATTTTATTATTTTTAACCTTACGTTTAGGCTCTAGTTCAACCTACTATTTTTCGAGGTGTTACACCCTTACTGGCGCACTGCTGACGCGCCATGTCACCCTCTCCGTAGAACGTTTGGACGAATTTTTCCACTCGCTTTCTGACCTTAATTCAACTAGATTTGATTGTTTTTCTCAATTTCTCTTTAGATTCGGTTACCTAATACATGTAGCCAATAATCTACTAAAAACAACCCATAAAATCGATATGATTATCTCAAGAACTCATCAATCCCATCCTAATACAAGAATGAAAGCAAATTCAAGAATATTAATCAAGAACATCAAACCTTCAACTTTTTAAGACGAAATTGCACTGAAAATAACATGATTGGTGTGTAGGTGAACGAATCCAACACTATGTGAACTCACATACCTCTTAGGGATCAAACCCTTGGCAAAATCTGCAACCAAAATCTCAAGAACTCGACGAAATCTTTATCTTTCTCCTCTTTTCTCTTCCTTTCTCGTCTTGAACTCTTTTCTAAAACCCTAGCGTGAATTATGATTATGTAAACTGAACCCAATCAGTTTAGACCCATAATCAATTACTAAACATGAATTAAATCTGATAGGGTAAGGAAAAGATCGAACTACCCCTCTTAAATCCGGGTAACTTTCCTTAATTGGACAGCCCGACTTCAGACGGGCATATCTCCCTCATATGAACTCGAATATTAGCAAACTCGGTGGCGTTTGAAAAAGGATTCCAAGGCCTTTCATTATGTATCTTTTGAGACACCTAACTTATTTTGTACTGAATGTTATGGTCGTTTGAAGTTGACCCAAAACTCATACTTTGCGTGACTTGCAAAATTTCAGATTTTGCTATTCCCAATTTAGTTTCTTTCTAATTCTAGTTCTTTCAAAAACTGAGGTGTTACAATATCTCCCCCTTGGAAATATCCATCCTTGAATGACATTACTCTAAGTTGACTAAGGGTCTAATATCTAAGATTTAGCTCAAACACCCAACTAGTAATATGTAACACAACATGTCAACTTAAAATAAGTTCCAAGAAAAGGATTAGTACCTTAATTTGGAATTTCTCCGAACTCGAAGAGATGTGGGTATCTCTTCTTCATATCCTCCTCAGCTTCCCAAGTAGCTTCCTCAAAAAATTGATTCCTCCATAGAACCTTGACTGATGCTACCTCCTTGGTTCTCGACTTGCGAACCTAGCGATCAAGAATCTGAACAGGAATCTCCCCATAAGCTAAGCTATCCTTAATACCAATATCTTCAGTAAGTAGGATAAGTAAAGAATCTCCCATACACTTCTTCAACATGGAAATGTGAAATACCGGATAGACCGCTGCTAACTCTTGCGGTAGCTCCAATTCACAAGCCACGTTACTGATCCTCTTGGATATTGTGTAAGGACCAATATACCGGGGACTAAGCTTCCCCTTCTTACAAAATATCATAACACCTTTCATGGGTGAAATCTTCAAATAAACCCAATAATCTACTTCAAACTCTAAATCTCTTCTTGTAACACCCCGTATCCGAAATAGACCAATAATGCAGATTTTGAGAAGTTGCAGGTGCATCCAACGGTTGCCGTCCACGGACCGTAGGTCAGACCATGGCTCGTGCTGCTGGTCTGTGGTTCACCACTGTAACCCCAGCCCAAACCCAACTCAGAAAATTGGCTAAGTCTCGACCCATGGACAGACCCACGATCCGTAGGTCAAACCACGGTCTGTGGTCTGTGTCCATGGATCGAGGCCCCCTTTACCCAGCCTCTGACGCAAATGAAGGCCGACCAACGTGGACCGTTATTCGATCCACAGTCCGTAGGTTTGACCGTAGGTGAGGGTTAGCAACCAGTTAGAGGAAAATTGTTGATTGGGTCAATTTCAAATGGTCATAACTCTTAGCACAAAAAGTACTATGTGTCACATGACCTATCATATGATAGATAATTGAATCCTCTTTCCAACGCCACAAAGTTTTGCTAAAATCCAACCTTAGAGTAAAAATTTATGCTCATTCTAGAGAATCCCTGTCGGGCAGACTTGACCTACGACCCCAATCTACGGACCGTAGATTGACCTACTGCCCGTAGGTCCCGTCCGTTGATCACTCTGACAGCAGTCAAGTCAGAGGTCTTTTGGTCTTTTCTTATTTCTTTGGACACCTAACCTACGACATTCTGACCCTAAATTATGAGGTTTTAGTCAATTTAGGCCTAGAAATATAACTAGAACTTACCTAAGTCAAATCATTAATCAAAACATAGAAAATTAGAGTGTAAGAGGAGAAGAGAAGCCAAGAACCCTACTTCAAGAACACAACAAGGTTCCATCAGTTCCAGCCCCAAAATCTAAAGATTTCTCCGTGGAATTCGTCACCAGGTATGTGGGATTTCACTAGTGGGTTCCTTTCACCCATTAGGTCTCTAGTCTTTTAGTCAGTTTTTTGATTACCTTATTATGACGAGACCTAGGGTTCCTTGGAAGTTAGAATTTTTGGGTTCTTAGCTGTTAGAATGAACCTAATCAGATTAGTACGTTAATATTTAGTTTATTGCATAAATTCCAAATCCCTAGCTATGTATTTCTTTAGTTCTTGAATTACACATGCTAGGTCGGATATTTCAGTTATTCAGTTATACATGCCTCAGTTATTAATGCATCAATTTCAGTTTAATTGCTGCATTCTAAGTTTGCATGTTCAGTTTGAGCTATTCAGTAACTTACAAAAATTCAGTCATAATGTGTTAATTACTTAATCCATTGGGAGTAGCATAATACCAAATTGGACTAGGGTTCAGCGTACCCAAATAGTCCTAGAGCTAGTAGCCATGTAGGTTGTAAGTCCCCTCTGAGGGCATCATTTCAGTGATCACGCCAACATGCCTCTATACCTCTGGCATGGTATATTGGGTCCTCTCAGTGGGGTGTATACATCAGACTCCACAGTTAGCTCATGTGGTTTTATTGTCTGTTATTAGTAGCTTCCATAGTTTAGTCAGATTCTGTTGCATTGACCATTTATCAGCATATCCGGTATTTAGTTTCAGAATGTTATAATTAGTCACTGCATTCAGTATCTATATCATGTACATATTATATCATTGCTTATTTGCTTTGTTCACTTATATGTTATTTCAGTTGTATTCTATCCTACATGATAAGTACCCTTTAAGTACTGATGCATACTCTGTGCTACATCTTTTCGTGATGTAGGTTCAGGTTCTCAGCATCCAGATCACGCTTAGATCGGTTTCGATCTCCAGTTCAGCAAAATCAGTGGTGAGTCCTCATTCTTCGAGGACAATAGTCATGAGTTTCTTTTTCAGTGTTTTTAGTCCTTTGGTTTTAGTTTTACTAGACTTAGTTGGGGCCTGTCCCAAGATTTCTAGTTAGTTAGAGGTTATTTTCAAACATAGATAGATTCAGCTTAGTATTGAGTTAATAACTTTCTTGTATTAAACTCATCTGTTTTCATTTATCTCAGTTATAGTATATAGTTATTCCCCATCTTTTCATTTTATTTATGATTTAGCTTCCACATCAGTTTATTATCTTTAGTATGCTCGTGATCACGCCAACAGGGTTAGCTTGGGGTCACTTTTGATCCTAGGTCCCATGTCCGCGTCTCGAGGGTAGCATCAGGGCATGACACTTCTCCTAACATCTATATAGGTTTCTGACGACTCTACGTTGTTTTCAAGCACTTTTGAATAATCTTTACCTTCTCCATAGCTTGATGAACTAAGTCTGGTCCTATCAATCCAGCCTCACCAAACTCAAACCATCCAATAGGAGATTTGTATCTTCTCCCATAAAGAGCCTCATAAGGAGCCATCTGGTTGCTAGAGTGATAACTATTATTGTAAGCAAACACTATGAGAGGCAAGTGATCATCCTAATCACCTTTGAAATGGATCACACATCCCCTCAACATATCCTCTAAACTATGAATTGTGCGCTCTGCTTGACCATCAGTTTGTTGATGAAAAGCAGTACTCAAATTTACCTTGGAACCCAAACCTTTCCCGAAAGACTTCCAAAATTGTGTGGTGAATCATGCACCTCTATCTGAAATGATGGATACTGGAACTCCATGATGTCTGAATACCTCTTGAAAACTTAGTGTAATCTTCTGCTGGAGGGGTAGTCTTTACCGGTAAGAAATGGCCTGATTTAATCATTCGATTTACAATCACCCAAATTGAATCATGCTTCATGCGAGACCGTGGTAAACCTATAATAAATTCCATATCGATCATCTACCACTTTAATTTCGGAAGATCTTTGTTCTGATCCATACCACTAGGCCTCTAGTGCTCTACCTTGACTTGCTGGCAATTTGAACACTTAGCAACAAACTCTGCAATGCCCTTCGTCATACTACCCCACCAATAGACTTCTCTCAAGTCAGAATAGATCTTTGTGGAACCCGGATGGATAGAATACCTTGAGCTATGAGCTTCCTCCATGATCTTTTATTAGAGTTCATCCACCCTTGGCACACACAATATACCTTGATACCTTAATACACCATCCCCCTTGTTCAAAATCCATCACTTTCTGCTTATGAACATTTGTCTTTAATTCAAGAAAATAAGGATCTTGGTCTTGTTTCTCTTTCACTTCGGACACTAATGATGATTCAACCCCATTCATCACCACTAGTCCTCCTTCATTGGAATCCATTAGTCGAACTCCTAATCGTGAAAGTCTATGCATATCTTATGCTAACTCTTTCTTGTATTCCTCAACACGGGAGGTGCTACCCATGAACAACCTGCTTAAAGCATCTAAAATGACATTAGCCTTACCCGGGTGATAGAGAATACTTATATCATAATACTTGAGTAACTCCAACCACCTCCTATGTCTGAGATTGAGCTCTTTCTGACTAAACGCATATGGAATACTCTTGTGATTGGTGAACACATCTACATGAAAACGATAAAGATAGTGACACCATATTTTCAAAGAGAATACTATAGATGCCAACTCTAGATCATGGGTTGGGTAATTTCTCTCGTGAATCTTAAGTTGTCTGGAGGCATAAGCTATAACTTTGCCATTCTGCATTAACACACAACCCTGTCCAACTCTAGACACAACACAATATACCAAAAAACCTTGTGTACCTTCTGGTAAGGTGAATATTGGGGTAGTAGTCAATCGTTTTTTCAATTTCTGAAAGCTTTTCGCACAAGCTTAAGAACATTGAAACTTAACTGTTTTCTGAGTCAACTTGGATAATGGGGATGAAGTTGATGAGAACCCCTCCACGAACCTTTTATAATTACCAGCCAATCCCAAGAAACTCCTAATATCAGTTGGAGATGTGGTTCTAAGCTAGTTCTGCACTGCCTCTATCTTTTGAGTGTCAACTCGAATTCCATAACCTGAAATAATATGGCCTAAGAATGCCACAGACTCAAGACAAAATACACACTTGGAAAGTTTATCATACAACTCTTTATCCTTTAGTGTTTGGAGAACTATTCTAAGATGACTAGCATGATTTTCCTTATTCCTCGAATAAATTTGAATGTCATCAAAGAATACGATAACAAACATATCTAAATAAGGCTTGAATTCTCTGTTCATAAGGTCTATGATTGATGCAGGAGCATTAGTCAAACGAAATGACATAACTAGGAACTCATAATGACCATAGCGGGTCCTGAAAGCTATCTTAGGGATATGACTTTCTCTTACTCTCAACTGATATAGCCAGATCTGATGTCTATCTTAGAAAAACAAGTGGCACCCTGCAGTAGAAAGACTTCTGGAAACTCACTAACAATTGGAACTGACTGAATAGGTGGTGTCTCAACACTAGAGTTAGTAATTCGAATTAAGTGATAGATGCACCCCTTGGAAACTAACTTTCTAGCCTGAAGGTACGAGATAAAACGACCCTTAGGTATTGCTAAACTACTCTTCCACTCTATAACTGGCTCATTGAGAAACTAGAACTTAACTACTTAAGTTCTACAATAAAATGATGCATAGCAGGCATAAAGCCAGCCCATACCTAAAATAACATTGAAATCTACCATGTCTAACTCGACTAAGTCAGCTATGATGTCCTTGTGATTGACGAAAATGGTACAACCACGATAAACTCTCTCAGCTAGAATAGACTAGCAATAGGTGTAGAAACACTGAAGGGCTCAAGAAGTTGCTTAGGATGAATATCAAAATTCATGGCAATATAAGGAGTCATAAAAGATAGACTCTCTCTTAGATCTAGCAAAGAATAAACATCAAAAGTAAATACTTTGATCATACCAGTGACTACATATGGAAAATTCTCTTGATCTTAGCGACTAGTGATAGCATATAAATGGTTTTCCCCTCCGCATGTCCCTGAAGTAGCTCCTATAGGTGCAACTCTATCTGGTGGAGCAACTGATGAAGATTGGGATCTATTTCCCCTATTTCCACTACCCTGCCTGTTCTTAGGGCACTCTCTCATGATGTGACCCTCTTGACCACATTTGAATCGACCATTGAAGCCATCACGACACAATCCTGGGTGGGTTCTACCACACTTAGCACATGCATAAGTCCCATCACTTCCTTGTGTGACACTACCTTGAGACTGTGTAGGTTTAGCTCTGAAGTTTTGTAAACTTTGATTATTGAACTCACCTCTATTCCTTGATGCAGGTACGCTAGCAGATGATGGAGCAGGACCCTTTTGCTTATGTTAGAACGATGACTGGTTTGCATTACTCTTATGCTACCCGGACTCATTTCCTACAGTCTTAGCCTTTTTGTTTCAAAACTCTTCTCTATATCTCAGCTTATCATCCCCAACCCATTGCACATTGATCATCAGCCTTGCTATGTCCATATCCTTTATTAGCATAGTTGCCTTGCCCTCCTTACTTGACAGACGAGACAATCCAGCAACAAACATACTCAACCTGCTCCTCATGTTAGCAACCATCTCCAGGGCATAACGGGGCAATTAGGGGAACTTAAGGCTATACTCGTGCACACTCATAGATTCCTATTTAAGAGTGAGGAATTCTCTTACCTTTTCCTCTCTTAGCTCACGGGGAAAGAAACACCCCAAGAAGGCACTCTCGAACACAACCCAGCTCACAATTGGTGAACCCTCAGCTCTACCCTTCTTCTATTGGTCAAACCAGATTCTAGCAACACCCTTCAGTTGGTAAGCAGCTAGTTCCACTCACTCAGCATCAGTAACATGCATAACCTCAAACAATTTCTGCAACTCTTCCACAAAATTTTCTGGATCCTTAGTGACACTTGAACTAGTGAAGTTTGGAGGATTCATCCTTAATAACTCACGAATCCTTGATGTATCAGCCACATCCTCTCGATTTCCTTTTTGTTGCCCAGCTTGGTTGGTCACAACCAGTGAAGTTTGGAGAATTCTCCTTGGCGTTGCACTTCCAGTGCATCAGGTACCCCTTGATCTTCAGCATTCCTTCGAGCAGGATGACCTTAGAAAGCTCTTCGTGGAGGCATGATCTGAAAGGTACGTGCAAGCATGAGTTATAAAGAAACCTTTATAGGGATGAACTCTGTCGCACGAATGGAGTATGAAAGAAGTGAGATAGTTCCTAAATATTGCAGCCTCCTAATTATAGATGTGTCGCGCTTCACACTTATAACTAGGACTCTACAAACACGACTTCATAGACTCCCTAGGACTCTTGAACTCTGTGCTCTGTTACTAAGTTTATCACGCCCCAAGTCTACACCCTGACGTGGCTAACACTAGAGAACCATTGCTGACCCCAAGCGAACGCTTAGTCTGGCTTAACTCTTAGCTGACATAATAAAAGCACTTTAAAAACTAAACTGTAACTCAAATGATAATTAAGAATGTCTTAGATATAAACATTCTACTAGCCAAAGTGCCAACTCAAGTTTCATCATTAACAAATGAAAATGAAAAGACTTATGAACTAATGTCTATCTATCTATGAAGCCTCTCCTAACTCAGATGGACGTTACGACAAGAGTCACAACATCCTAATAAAACTAGAATGAATAAAGTAAACAAGGTATCCTCCGGAAAGCAAGGAGGCTCACCAACAAGTCTGAAGCTCAAATGGATCAACGAAGCGCTGGATGTTTATCCTGGTTACCTGTATCTGCATCATAAAATGATGCAGGCCAAATGGCGTCAGTACATTGAATGTACGAGTATGTGAGGGGAAATCTTAAACAAGACATAAGCTTGAACTGAAACTGAAAGAAACACTTACTTCGTCGTAACTCTACTAAAATTATTTCAATATAAGCGAAAGTAAGGATGCAGTATAAAAAAACTTTTAAAATAGTAGATAGCTACTAAACGTATTGAAAAATACAATAATAACTAAGTTTTGTATATAAAAATACAAGTAACTCTTTGATTGATTCTCTAACCGACAACCATCACTACGAGTTATGTGATAATACAACGTCTAGCCCATGCTGTCAGAACTGTCCTATACTTTGTCGGAGTATAGAACCTACTACTAAGTTTATCCACATATCTATGATAAAATTCATTAAGGAATCATCTAAAAGTATGACCCCTTTCTACCCATGTTGTCTACATGCTTTATGGAGACTTTGAGTTATCAGAACTCGTCCCCATATCAGTGCTCAATACTACTCCCAAAATATAACTAGTTCATATGTTTAAAAACATAACTCTTTCTGTGGTTTGAGATTATTACTCAAAAAGTCTTTCTCTTAAAAGAGATGGTACTAAAACTGCTCATGAAAACTCTTTTGGAAATCGATATTTCCTCTCATCTTAAATGTGAAAACATTTACTCTTGAGAATACTTATTTTCCGTATATTATATTAAATAAAATGAACTTCACTCTTACTCTTATTCAACTCAATGCTCAAGTCTTAAAACAAGTATAAAACAAATGTAAAAGACTTTTTGAAAAGACTCGAAGAACTCTAAAGACTTGACTCTTAGTTCTACCTTTAATTTGAATTTATGGATTCAAGGTTATGATTCATATTTATGGATGATTTATAGATATTTAGAAGTCGTTTATAGTAGTTAATATCAATAGGAAGTGTTAGTACACTTTCGAAAGACTCAGACGGGCTAAACGACGGAAAATAGGTAGGGGCAGGCGACCCTGGCGCACTGCTGGTGCAGGGCACCAACCCCTAAAACTTAGAGAGAACATTTTGGTGCACTGTTGGAGTGCCACGCCAGACCTTGCTGGCGCGCCGCGCCACCCTCCCCTCAAAACATTCTGACAATTTTTTCAACTCGTTTTCTGACCTTAATTCGACTAGATTTGATTATTTTTCTCAATTTCTCTTTAGATTCAGTTACCCAATACATGTATACATGAATCTACCCAAAACAACTCTTAAAACTGATACGATTATCTCAAGAACTTATCAATTCCATCTTAATTCAAAACGAAAGAAAATTCAAGAACACTAATCAAGAACATCAAACCTTCAACTTTTTAGAATGAAATTACGCTGAAAATAACATGATTTGCATGTGGGTGAACTAACTCAACGCTATGTGAACTGACATACCTCTTTGGGATCAATCCCTTGGCGAAATCCACAACCAATTGTATGTAGCAGTAGTCTATCTATGTGAATTCCTCTAATTAATTGAACAATTGGACCCACTTTATATATTAATGACCCAAAGGGTTTTCTAATTAATTTTTTTATTTTCAATATTTATTACTTTATTTGTTTTAATTTATGTGACATAATTTTCTAAATATTTTTGTTGTTAGTTATTAATATAATATTCTTAACGTATTTTTTAAACAATATTTGTAGCACATGTGATATTTTGAGAGTTGATCAATTTTCTAATTTATTTGCTTAAATATTTCAAATTTTTTAATAGTTATTATTTTGTGGCACATGTGAAATTTTGAGATTTAATCAATATTTTAATGTTATAGCTTAAAATATTTTAAGTTGTTATTATTATGATTTACGGGACTCTTAGTTAAGGTAATGTTTAAATAATATATGTTACTCCATCTGTCTCAATTTATGCGGCATAGGTGAAATTTCGAAAGTTAGTCAAATTTTTTATATATTTCAAATAACTAATTATTGTGAATTATAATACTTTTAACGTAATTTCAAATAATATATGTAACTCCCTTAGTTTCAATTTATGTGGAATAGGTGATATTCAGAGAGTTAACCAAATTTTTATACGTGTTTCTAAATATTTTAAATTATTGATTATTGTGATTTACAAAACTATTTTCATAATTTTTTAATTTGTTTGTTTTAAATACATAATACACTAAAATGAAAAGTAAAATAAATAATAATATTATATAATTTTAAATACATATTATACTAAAAAATGAAAAAAAATGAAAGTGGAAATTTGAGCACAATTAATTGACCACACGCTCCTCTAGAAAATCATTTGTACGTCAACGCGACTTTAAGCTAAGTATCCGAAATACATCAATATTGAAGAATGAAGATGATAAAATGTTCTTTATTTAAAATGATGGTTCATTCGAAAAAATTACAAATCGTTTTTATTCTTTTTCACAAAGAAGTTCATTTCAATCGCCTAACTAGTCAATGTAAAGAAAAACCTTTCATTTTAAATGTTATTTATTTATTCGTGTTCTTATGTTAAAAAAACATTATTTTTTAAGGTAAAACCGTTAGCTATATCATTATTTATTTTTTAAGGTAAAACCGTTAGCTATATGATTAATGTATATTTCATGAAGAAAAAAGTGTTTAATTTATTTTAAACTTAATTACTCACAAAGAAGATATTTTATATCTTTTGAATTTTTAATTCACAATAAAAAAATTCTGTTTATTGAGAAGGTAAATAACGATACATTATGTATATACACACCGATTATTATCATATTTTGGTCCTCACGATCATCAATCTTATTACTCCTAATATATATAATTGTGGCAGCGTTTCTACTGATTGTTTTGCTAGCAATATTGTTTGGGGATGTTGGGTATGGACTGCAGATCAATATTACTGTACTTGACAATGCCACAACACAAGGCGCTGGTAATTTTTTTAAAAAAATTTACTTGATTATATAAATTATATTGTTTTGCAGTTGAAAAAAGATGTATTGTTTCCAGTTTCCTTCACGTGAAAAAAGATAAAATTGTTTAACTGTTTGTTTCATAAACAGTGTGTCTAGATGGGAGTCCACCTGCATATTACTTTGACAAGGGATTTGATACAGGACTTTCCAACTGGATTATCTTCCTTGATGTAATTACTTTTTTTTTTTTTTTTTTAGATTTGATTGTACATTTTATTCTACATATTTGTAAAGATTGATCTTGAGCCTAACTCAACTTCAAAAGCTAGCTTATGAAGGGAAGATTGTCCAAGTCCTTATAAGGAGACCAAATTCCCATCCCTTTTTCAATATGGGAATTCTTAACACTCCAATCCCCGCCATGCCAAGAGCTTGTTAACTGGAGCGTGGACACTGTAATATGAGGGGCCAACATCGGTGAACAAAAAAATTGGACACTATAATATGGGGGGCCAACATCGGTGAACTAAAAAATTGGGATGAGCGTGGCTCTGATACCATATAAAGATGGATCTTGGTCTAACTCAACCTCAAAAGCTAGCTTATGAAGGGAGGATTTTCCAAGTCCATATAAGGAGACCAAATTTTCATCCCTTTTTCGATGTGGAAATTCTTAACAGTATTGACCAGAGATATTTCATATTATATATGGAGGTGGATGGTGTGAAAGCATCCCCGATTGCAATAATCGTTCAATTACAGAAAAAGGATCTTCCAAGAATATGAAGAATCAATCACAATTTGCTGGGATACTTCATAGCACTCCCCGACAAAATCCAGGTGAAACTCATCGTATTTTATTTCATATGACTGTTATACTTTGGTTTTTTTTCTTTATAAGTATACATAGAACTTTACACACTTTAATTTATCTAACTTGCGAACGATATTGGATTAGGTAGACTTTTACAACTGGAACAGAGTGTGGGTGAATTACTGCGATGGACCATCTTTTACTGGTGATGTTGAACATGTTGATCCAGTAAGTTTATCGTAATTACATATCTCATATATATCACTCTAACATAACGTGATTTGTTTCTGATTGGAAATGTCAGGAAAATAAGCTTTATTTTAGAGGAGCAAGATTATTTAAAGTTGCTATGGTTGATTTATGGAGGAAAGGAATGCAATATGCTAAAAATGTAATATCAGCTTACTGAATATTTTTAATTAAAAGGCATGTAACACAACATGAAAAATAAAAATATAATTAATGTTAGGCAATCCTGAGTGGAACTTCCACGGGAGGGTTGGCAACAATCTTGAACTGCGACAAGTGCAAGTCCTTCTTTCCTGACAATGCTGTCAAAGTAAAGTTTGTTGCAAATGCAGGCTTCTTCATTAATGCGTGAGCTATTCTTCCATCGTCTTAATCTTTTACTCAGCTCATTTCTTGGAACTAACCTATTGTTTCATGATTTATTTATGCAGCAACACAATCTTTGGTACTCCAAATATTCAAAATATGTACGAGAGAGTTGTTAATTTACATGTGTGCCCCATCATTTTTTGTTTCTAAACAAGTAGATGATGCAAATAGTTTTTTTACTGTAATAATTATCTTTGCTCTCATTTTAGGAATCGGCGAAGAGAGCTTGCACGCCAACAATGGAACCGAGTTTGGTACGTAAGAATTTATGTTTTTTGAAAACATAAACATTTTGCTGATGGAGCAATGCACCTTTATTTTAATAATAACATGGCTTTTCCTTAATGATGGTGCAGTGCTTCTTCCCTGAAAATATTATTCCGTATATTGAGACTCCTCTATTTATAATCAATTCAGCATATGATGCTTGGCACGTCAAGGATAGAAACATTAATTTCGCTCATTTTAAGAATTTCTCTAGTATGTTTTTAAAATTTCTATTGAAATCCATCTAAACACATTTCTTTCAGATAAGTAATACCTTGGTTCCTTCAAACCTCGATCCTCAACATGCCTGGGAGTATTGCAGGGATCAAATAAGTAACTGCACATCTAGCCAAATTATAAATATTCAAGGTTAGCATTTTTTTGGTAATCGACTTATTCATACCACCTTCCAAAAAACATAGAAGTGTAAATGGATGCATTATTTCTCCTTAATTCTAGTTAAAGTTTTTTACTCTATTTTCTTTTAATATAGCTTTTGGAGCAGAGTTCTTGAACATACTTAAGGGACTCACCCCTTGTTACACAAGGGGTTATTTCATCACTTCTTGGCACACTCATGCACGAATTGTATTGGGGGATTATGGGTTCGATGCTACCTCTCCAAGAATACTTAATAAGGTAATTTTTATTTGTTTAATTCATATAAAATTTGAATATGTGCATTTTTTTATAAAAATTATCATGTACATCTATCATTCTTAATTTTAATTTAAGAATAAATAACATATTTTTTGTAACATTTTGTGTAGACAATTGCCGAAGCTATTGGTGATTGGTATTTTGATAGAACAACATTTCATCAACATATAGATCTGTATCCTGGTGCTAGATGTTGCAAGAGAAGTACTTGATGAAATTTAACGCTCTGCTAAGCTATGTAAAATGATTACATATTATTCGTGAATTAAAAAAAATTACTTCTCTTTAGACAATGAGATGCTTAAAATATTATGATAATATTAGCAAAGCTGAGTTTGTAATTTCGTTGCTCTTCTTTTTAAAATATTTAAGCGGTTAAAAGTAATGAGGCAGACAAAATGTTATAAAATCAATCAATTAATATATAATTAGAAAGCTGAATAGTAATAAAAAAATGAGGTGGTATGTCTCGTTGGGCTACATCACATTTATTTTTTTCTTAGAACTTTGAATTTCTTCCCTAATTTTTTTGACTAAAAATCTTATACAAAATATATATATTTTTAAAAAGACCTGTTTTCTTGCAGCTCATTAATTATTGAAATAATAAATATTTTACTCATTCCATTCATTTTTATTTGTTTGGTTTTACTTGACACAATCATTAAAAAATAATTATTTATATGTATTTTACTACACTTCCCCTGCCAATAAATTTTTAGTATTGGGTTTTTAAAAATGATATGGACAATTGTATTTAATGCTAGGGTTAAAACATGAAAAAAATAATTATTTTTTCATGATATATCAACAATGACAAATAAAAATAAACATCTATTTTAGAATTAAGTTACAAGTAAAAGTAAATGGAGAGAAAACATTTTTCCAAAACCAAATTGCATCAGCAGTGGATAGAGACAAAAAATGAAAAAACATAAGAACACACCGGAAATGAATCCGTAGATATTGACTTTTCATTTCTTTTAATTGTACTTTCTTTTAATTTCACAACGAAATATGGGAAAAAATAGAAGTGGTAAACTAATAATTTGTCAAGATCCAGGGGTACCCCCTAGATGTAACATGGCGTATAGAACCCCGAAGGACTACATACAAGCCACTTAGATTTCATAACATAAGAAATAGAACAATAAGAGTAAAACAATTGTCCAAGTCTAATAGTTTTATAAAACGAAAAGCGGAAGTCTAAAACACTTGTCTCAATGTAGCCATCTAGTACAATAGAATTACATTGGGCCTAGCCCATACATCATGTCCAAAAGAGAAATACATGAAAGAAACTGAATTGATAAAGGTCCGTCCTTGAAGCATGAGGACTCACCAAAGCTCAGAAATCTCGAACTCAACCACTAGCCACGAAACTGAGAAACCTGACTATTGGACCCTACATTTGGGAAAATGTAGGCAAGAGTATGCATTAGTACAAAACAATGTACCAAGTATGATAACCATGCTTAAAAAAGTTAAATCATGCTAAAATTGACATTTCATTTCATGACATGCAATTGACCAAGCTAAAACATGATATGAAAGAGTTAGAAACACAAGTCATAAAACCATGGTCAATGCAAGCTAACATCATTTTTAAAACCTTTGAACTGATATGCAACACTTCTTGAAGTAACCTTAGTTAATTATTAATGTGGGAATTAGCCTTAACCAACATAGAGACCATGTGAGCTATAACATGCTCCCCCAATGTCTCCCACACTGGAAAGGGTTGTTATACTTGCCAAGGAAAGGACCATGAACTTCTAGCTTAAGTGGATCCACTAGCTAATCATCCTATCAGGGTACATAGTTAAGGGATAAGGAGATTGCTACTAGAAACCCGACATCTAATAACGGGATAGCTTCCATTTCATGAGATTTCTTCTAGAAACCCGACCTATACTAATGGGAGAGCTTCCCTCTCAATATCAATATCCTCTCGGTGTTAAGCATAAATCCCACGGAGTAGTTATTAAGTCTTGACTTATCTCATAATCCATGGAAATGTGTCCTTGGACAACCAATCCAAGCTAAGTTCATTAGGATAACTCTTACTCTTTGATTAAATTAATTAGGTGAGAAAGCCTTCCAACCTAAGAATCCTTTCTATGTGAGAAAACCTTTCATATCTTGGTCTTATGTGTACATGATAAAATTCTTTCAATAACACATCATGATCATCATCATCATTGGTACTTTACTCTCAAAGCACCCTTTAAACATTTGCATAAATTTCACAAGAAAATGCATATGTCCATAATTTACCTATTGAGATTCAAAACCCACTTTCAATAATCAATACTTAAAAAACATGGGTTAGAATGGATTTCATCATAAATTCATGTAAAGCTAGCAATACATGCTTAATTTCATAAAAGTCTTGCTTTATACTCAAAATCCCACATCTCATGATTCATAACTTGAAAACTGGGGATTACATGGGTTCATGGGTAAATCATCATAAAATCATTATATTTCATCAATTAATGCATAAGAGATCATAATTCAATCATTTAAATCAATAATGAAAAGAACCCATGACAATTGAAGAAAACCCTAACTCAATTGGGGAATCGTACCCTTTGAAATAGAGGAATTTGGGAACTCTATGGATGAAAGAAATCCATTGATGAAAACTATCATACCTTGAATCCAAATGCTACCCTTCAATGGAGGAATTGCGATCTTGACTTGAAACCCTAGGTTGAATCCTTCTTCTTCTTCAAGTTTCTAGAGAGAGAATATTTGAAGAGGAGATTTGATCTTCTTTTAGATTCTTGAGAGAATGGGTCTTAAATTGGGGAAATTTGATAGTAGAATGCTTATATAGGTCTCTAGATGAAGGGTAAAATGACGTAGTATCGAATTTAAATAAATTTGAAAAGACACAAATGACCCTGACTTATGACTAATATCACTACTCTCTGGGGCTCGCCAAAGGGCACTTGTCGACTCGCCAAATTAGCCCTAATCTCACGTAATTTTAAAGTATGCCGACCTAGGAGCTAGGCCCGTTAAGCAATGGGGGAGGAACTTTTGGAGACACGCTGAATGGAATGGCGAGCCCGACCTAGGCTTGGCTCGCCTAAAGTTACATAATGAAGGACATCAGGGATTAATCCAAAAGGCAAGGAGGTTCCACTTGGCAGATCGCACCCTACTTCGCCTAGTCGGCTAAGGAAATGAATATTTTCCCTTTACTAAATCTGGGGTGCTACATTATCTCCCCCTTGAGATCATTCGTCCTTGAATGAGATTCAAACTGGCTCTAAAAGATTTAGGAGAGGAACTAACAACCCAACCTACAATGTTACTTCATCCGAATGCATATAACCATGGAGGAACTATCGACTCCAATCTAAGATGATATCAAATCATCATAAGAGGGGTGAAACTAAGTCTCATAGCCAGTCATGCATGCAATGCACCATCAACTCCAAGCTAAACATACCTAATGCATCATACGGAAGTAGGAACTACATTTAGCAACCCAATATGCATGAAACTTTAAAATCACTCATGTTCAAGGAGGAACTACCTTCTCCAAGCTAAAAGAATACTCAGCACAATCTCATGGAGCCTATATGCAATTCATTCTCAAAAAGCATATCTAAAGCATGTTAAACAATTTATCTCATGAAGTCTATAGGCAACTCATTTTCAATGCCTAACAACATAAGGAAAATCAATCATGTAAACGCATTTTCTTTCAAAACACTAGTTTTTCATGAACATGAATAACATAAGGAAATCATGGAAACACATCAACCACATGGTTCAAAAACAAAGGACAAACCAAGAGGAACTCATTACCTCAAGCTAGAATAGGAGCAGAAGGAAAAAGATGAGGATATCGGGACATCATATCGGCCTCAGCCTCCCAAGTAGCACCCTCAACTAATTGATTCCTCCACAACACTTTCACGAAAGCTACTTCCTTATTTCTCAACTTCTTGACTTGTCGGTCTAAAATCTCAACCGGAACTTCTTCATATGAAAGATTCTCCTTAACTCCCAAACCTTCTAAGGAAACTATGGATGTCGGATCACCAACACATTTCATTAACATAGAGACATCGAAAATTGGATGCGCCGATGCCAACTCATTAGGCAAATCTAGTTCATAAGCAACCTTACCAACACGTCTCAAAATTTTGATATGGGCCTACATACTGGAGACTAAGCTTCCCTTTCTTACCAAACCTCATTACACCCTTCATGGGAAAAATTTTCAAGTAAACCCAATCATGAATATTAAACTCAAGATCCATTTTTCTCACATTGACATATGACTTTTGCTGACTTTGATTCGTTTTCAATTTTTCTCTAATAAGTTGAGCTTTGTCTATGACATCATATACCAACTCGGGACCTATTAGGGCAACTTAACCCACCTCAAACTACCCTATGAGAGATCTACACCTCCTACCATAAAGGGACTTAAATGGAGCCATATCAATGCTCGAGTGATAACTATTGTTATAAGAAAACTCAATCAATGGCAAATGTTCATCCCAATTACCCTTAAAATCAATCACACAAGCTCACAACATATATTCGAAAGTTTGGATAGTACGCTTTTCTTGCCCATCCATTTGGGGATGAAAGGTCGTACTAAGCTTAACGGGAGTACCAAGACCCTTTTGGAATGACTTCCAAAACTGAGAAGTCAATTGGGTACCACGATCAGAAATAATGGACAAAGGCACTCCATGCAACTTTACCATTTCTCTCACGTACATCTTGGCATAGTCCTTTGCCAAATAAGAAACCTTGACGGTAAGGAAATGAGGCGATTTTGTCATCCGATCTACTATCACCCAAATCGAATCATGTTGTCACTGGGTGCAAGGGAAACCAACAATAAAGTCCATGTTCAAGTCTTCCCACTTCCAAGTAGGAATGCTAATATCTTGGGACAAACCTCTTGATTTGTGATGCTCAACCTTTATTTGTTGGAAATTTGGACACTTAGCCACAAATCCCGCAATATCATTCTTCATTTCATTCCACCAATAGACCTCTCGAAAGTCATGATACATCTTGGTGGCTCCTGCGTGAATGGAATACCGCAAAGTATTGGCTTCTGTAAAGATTTGTTCCCTTAAGTCATCAACATTCGGAACACATAAATGACCTTGATATCTAAGTACACCATCTCCCCCTTGGGAGAAAGCCTCAACGAATTTCTTAAGCACTACTTCTTTCAATTCTTCCAAAATTGGATCAAGACCTTTCTTGGCTTTCACATCCTAGACAAAAGACGATTCAGAACCATTGTGAACTATAAAACCACCCTTGATGGTGTCTACTAATTGAACACCTAATCGAGCCAATCTTTGAACATCTCGAACAAACTCTTTATTTTCTTCTTCAATATGAGGAACACTACCCATAGATAACCGACTAAGAGCATCCGTTACCACATTAGCTTTTCTGGGGTGATAAAGAACACTCATATCATAATCCTTCAATAACTCAAGTCACCTTCTTTGGCGAAGATTTAGATCTTCTTTGATTAAACACATATTGCAAACTCTTGCGGTCGTAAACACATCTACTTGAACTCCGTACAAATAGTGTCTCCAAATCTTTAAGGCAAAAACTACCATTGCTAATTCAAGGTTGTGAGTCGGATAATTTTTCTCATTAATCTTAAGTTGCCTTGAGGAATAGGCAATAACTTTCCCATTTTGCATAAGCATGCACCCTAGCCAAATTCTCTAGGCATCACAATAAACCACAAAATCATCAGTCCCTTCCGGTAAGGCCAACAGCAGAGCGAAAGTAAGTCTATCCTTCAACTCTTGAAAACTTTTTTCACATACTTCGGACCATATGAACTCAGCCTTCTTTTGAGTCAAAATCGTCAAAGGAGAGGCATACTTGAAGAGAAACCCTCAACAAACCTTCTATAATAATCAGCTAAACCCAAGAAACTTCTCATATCCAAAGGACTTAGAGGTCTAGGCCAACTCTTGACCACATCCGTCTTCTTAGGATCTACCTCAATACCCTTACTTGAAACAATATGACCAAGGAAAGCTATAGATCTTAACCAAAATTCACATTTTCTAAACTTTTCAAAAAGTTGTTGGTCCTTTAGAATTTGCAACATGATCCTCAAATGATCAATATGCTCATTCTCACCCCTTGAATATATCAATATATCATCAATGAACACAATCACAAACATGTCAAGGCATTGTCTAAACACTTTATTCATCAAATCCATAAATACCACCGGAGCATTAGTCAACACAAACGACATTATTAAAAACTCATAATGACCATACCATGTTCAAAAAGCCATCTTCAGAATGTCATCTTCCTTCACCCTTGATTGGTGATAGCCCGATCGGAGATCAATCTTAGAGAAATAACATGCTCCTTGAAGTTGGTCAAATAAGTCATCTATCCTTGGGAAAGGATACTTATTCTTAATGGTCACCTTGTTTGAAGAGAACCATCCTTCTTTCTAACAAACAAAACTGGAGCACCCCATGGAGAGATACTCGGTCGGATGAAACCCTTATCCTACAAATCTTCCAATTGTTCTTTCAACTCCTTTAATTCTGCCGGAACTATATGGTAAGGAGGAATAGAAATAGGTTGTGTATCTTGGAGAAGGTCAATACCGAAGTCTATTTCCTGCTACGGAGGAATATCGGGTAGATCATCTTGGAACACTTCCATAAATTTATTAACAATAGGGACTGACTCGAGAGTAGGGGTTTCAGAATCTACATCCCTCACCCTAACTAGATGGTAAATACAACCCTTAGAAATTATCTTTCTATCTTTAAGATAAGAGGCAACCTGACCCTTAGGCATATAATTTCCCCCCTTCCACTCTAGGATAGGCTCATTCGGGAACTGAATCTTGACTACACGAGTTGTACAATCAATATAAGCATAACATGAATTCAACAAATCCATACCAAGAATAACATCAGAATCTAACATATAAAGATCAACTAAGCCAATAAGAGTAGAGACAAAAAAGTGTTGTAAACCACATTAGGGAGCACATAAAACCTCATAGACATATATGGCGTCACAAAAGACAAGGTAGCACCGGGATCAAGTAAAGCATAAACATCAAGTTGGAAAACTTTCAACATACCAGTAACCATATCGAGAGAACCCTCTTGTTCACCACGAGTCTGAAGTGCATAGAATCTGTTTTGCTTAGGGGCATTGGGACCCAAACCACTAGGAGTAGCTTGCTTTCCCTTTCTTCTTTTAGCCGTAAGCATTGAACAATCCCTCATCTTGTGACCACTTTTACCACAACTAAAGCAACCATCTGTTTCGGCTAGGCACTTACCCTCGTGCTTTGTTCCTCACTTACTACAAGTAGACATGGGCAATGAAGATGCACTACCATTACCTCCTTGAGGCTTAGGGTTAGACGCCCTATCTTTGTTGAACTTAGGAGGAGCATTAGAGGAACCTCGATCGAAAAACCTTTGTTGAAATGTAGGACGACCATGTCCATCGGACCTTGTAGGAGAGAAGTTTCCATCACCGATCTTAGCCCTTTTCACCTCTTTAGACTTTTCTTTTAGTTTCTCCTCCTCAATTTGTTGTGCATGCACCATTAGATGAGAGATGTCCATGTTGTAAATAAGTATGGATGTTCGGCCCTCTTTAACCACCATTTTGGACACACCCGAAACAAACTTACTCAACTAGCCCTTGAATCGGCAACCATTGTTGGAGAATACTTAGATAATTGAGTGAACTTTATAGCATATTCCCTCACACTTATACTCCGTTGTCAGAGATTAATGAACTCAAGCACGTTAGCTTCCCTCATCTAAAGGGAAAGAACCTATCAAGAATAGCGGCTTCCAACTTCTCCCATTCAAGAGGACCCGCATCTTTCGGTCTCCTTTCTTTCCATTGGTTGTACCAAATTTGAGCCACACCTTTTAGTTGATAAGCGACTAACTCCACCTTTTCCACCGACATAACTCTTATGATCATCAACACCTTATAGACCTCATCAATAAACTCTTGAGGATCTTCCTCAACCTTAAAACCATGAAACTCTGGAGGATTCATCCTAGTGAAGTCCCTGACTCTAGAAGCCACTGTACCCACATTTCGGTTCACGGGAACCGTAACCTCCCTATTGGCTTGGGTCATCACGGCTTGAGCTAACACTTGAAAAGTAGCCCTAAACTCCCTATTAGTCACTTGATCGGCCAAAGGATCGACCAAAACTTGAGGAGCTTGGGGAGGAGCTTCTTGTTCCTATGCTCCCTCTTATTCCTTCTAGGACAAGCTCTTGGGTAGTCATATCCCGAAGAACATCAGATAAGGATTAAGAGAGAGACATTGCAAAGTTAAACTCTATCACACGACTTTAGAGTAATGAAATAGTAGAGTTTCCGAATCATCTTTAGACTCTCATTCATATATGTGGCATTTTTCAAACTCATGAACAAGACTATACTAGACGTGGCTTATGAGACATCCTAAGACCATTCTAAACCTTGTGCTCTGATTACCAAGTTTTTCACGACCCAAGGGTACCCCCTAGATGTAACATAACGTATAAAACCCCAAAGGACTCTATACAAACCACTTAGCTTTCACAACGTAAGAAATTAACAATAAGAGCAAAACAATAGTCCCAGTCCAATAGTTTTGTCAAACAAAAAGTGGAAGTCTAAAACACTTGTCTCAATGTAGCCATGTAGTACAATACAATAAAATTGGGCCTTGCCCATACATCATGTCCAAAAGAGAAATACATGAAAGAAACTAGATTGATAAAATTTCGTCCTCAAAGAATGAGGACTCACCCAAGCTTAGAAATTTTGAACTCAACCACTAGCCACGAAACTAAGAAATCTGACTATCAGACCCTACATTTGGATAAATGTAGGCAAGAGTATGTGTTAGTACAAAATAATGTACCAAGTATGATAACCATGCTTAAAAAAGTTAAATCATGCTAAAATTGACATTTCATTTCATGACATGCAATTGACCAAGCTAAAACATGATATGAAAGAGTTAGAAACACAAGTCATGAAACCATGGTCAATGCAAGCTAACATCATCTTTAAAACCTTTGAACTGATATGCAACACTTCTTGAAGTAACCTTAGTTAATTATTAACGTGGGAATTAGCCTTAACCAACATAGAGACCAGGTGAGCTATAACATGATCCCCTGGTATCTCCCACACCGAAAAGGGTTGTTATACTTGCCAAGGTAAGGACCATGAACTTCTAGATTAAATGGATCCACTACCTAATCATCCTATAGGGGCACATAGTTAAGGGATAAGAAGATTGCTACTAGAAACCCGACCTCTACTAATGGTAGAGCTTCCATCTCATGAATTTGGTTCTAGAAACCCGACCTCTAGTAACGGGAGAGTTTCCATCTCAATGTCAATATCCTCTCGGTGCTAAGCATAAATCCCAAGTAGTAGTTATATAGTCTTGACTTATCTCATAATCCATGGTAAAGTATCCTCGGAAAACCATTCCAAGCTAAGTTCATTAGGATAACTCTTACTATTTGATTAAATTAGGTGAGAAAGCCTTTCAACCTAGAAATCCTTTTTATGTGAGAAAACCTTTCACATCTTGCTCTTATGTGTAAATAAGAAAATTCTTTCAATAACACATCATTATCATCATCATAGGTAGTTTAATATCAAAACACCTTTTAAACATTTGCATAGATTTGATAAGAAAATGCATAAGTCCATAATTTTTCTCCTGAGGTTCAAAACCTACTTTCAATCAGCAATTCTTAGAAAACATGAATTAGATATGGATATCATCAGAAATTCATGTAAAGCTAGAAATACATGCTTAATTTCATAGAATTCATGATTTATACTCAAAATCCCACATCATATGATTCATAACTTGAAAACATGGGATTACATGGGTTAATGGGGAAATCATCATAAAATATTGTATTTCATCAATTCATGCATATGATATCATAATTCAATCACTTAAATCAATAATGAAAAGAACCCATGACAATTGAAGAAAACCCTAACTCAATTGGTGAAATCTATTCTTGAAATAGAGGAATTTGGGAACTTCATGGATGAAAGGAATCTAAGGATGAAAACTATCATACCTTGAATCCAAATTATAGCCTTCAATGGACGAATTGAGACCTTGACTTGAAACCCTAGGTTGAATCCTTCTTCTTCTTCAAGTTTCTAGAGAAAGAATATTTGGAGAGGAGATTTGGTCTTCTTTTAGATTCTTTAGAGAATGGGTCTTAAATAGGTGAAATTTGAGAGTAGAATGATTATATAGGTCTCTAAATGAAGGGTAAAAGGATGTAGTATTGAATTAAAATGAATCTGAAAAGACGTAAAGGACCCTAACTTATGACTGAAAGCACTACTCAGTAGGGCTCGTCGAAGGGCACTTGGCGACTCACCAAATGAGCCCTTAGCTCGCCTAATTTTAGAGTAAGCTAACCTAGGAGCTAGACCCATTAGGTGATGGGGGAGTGACTTTTGGCGACACGCCGATTGGAATGGCGAGCCCGACTTGGCTCGCCTAAAGTTACAGAATGCTGGACATCAGGGATCAAACCAAAAGGCAAGGAGGTTCCACTTGGTGGATCGCCAAGTCACATGGCGATCACATCCTACTTCGCCTAGTTAGCTAAGGAGGTGGATATTTCCCCTTTACTAAATCCAGGGTTTTACATAATCTCACCCTTGGGATCAGTCGCCCTAAAATGAGATTCAAACTGGTTCTAAAAGATTTAGGAGAGGAACTAACAACCCAATCTACAATGTAACTTCTTCCAAATGCATCTAACAAGGGAGTAACTATCGACTCCAACCTAGGATGATATCAAATCATCATAAGAGGGGTGAAACTAAGTCTAACAGCCCATCATGCATGCAATGCACAATCAAAGAGGAAACATTAACTCCAAGCAAAGCGTACTCGATGCATCATTAGGAAGTAAGTACTACATCTAGCATCATAAGAAAATCAGATTTTCATCTATTAATACATTATTCTCTTCTCTCTCAAACCCTAAGGTAAAACCCCAAGGAAAAATCAAAGTAGAAGACTCCATTAAAGATTCTTTCAATCTTTTTCAAGATTCTTCTTCTAGGTAAATCTTTCTCCAAGAATTTCATTATTTCCAACTCAAATTCCTCCATAAAATTATGAATCACTAATGAAAATCATAATTCTTGGCCAAAGAGATTTCAAGAAATTAATTCAAGAATCTCAAGAAAGATTTTCTTCATTGTTTACCTGCAACCTAAGGTTTCAAGGCTTCTATTCAAGTTCCTTTTCAACAAGAACCTTGTTCTTTAAAGTATGTAAGACTTTCATAGTGTTGGACTAGTTCGTCCTCACGCTCTACATCTACTTTCAAATCACTAAAAGAGTAATCTAGGATTCTATCCCTAGATTTGAGTATTCTTGAGATGAGTTGATTTTGAGTTCTTGAGTTACAGATTCTTTTTGAAATTCTATTCCTAATTATTTAATTGTTATATGTTATGCATTAAGATTCTTGATATGATTCGGTCATTTCTATATTTAAGCATGAACCCTATGAATTGAGTATTTTTGAGATGAATAGTATCATTGAGTTCTTAATTCTTTAGTTCTGAGTACCGAGTTTGCTTATTGTTATTAAGATCCCTGAGTTGATTTGTTCATTTCCATAATTACGCATTAACCCTATGAATTGAGTTATAAATCTTGAGAAGCTTTTTAAAGCTAAAACTTGAGTTTTAAACTTAGTTTTCGAGGAAGTAAAGATGAGTTTTGAGAAAAAGTTTCTAAAACATGATTAGTATGACAATAGAGTATGCCATCAATGTTTAAGCAATATAGTATCTAGTTATGCCATCAATGTTTATGCATTATGACTTCCTAAGTCATTAAAAATCATATCACAATATATTTTTTATGAATTTTTGAGAAAGAGTTTTCAAGTATGAATTGGGTAAGAGTATAAGGGAACTAAGTATTTCCAAAGGTATTTATTTTTACATTGATAATAGAGAAACTTTGATTTCTAGATGAGTAATGAGTTCAAAGATATTTCAAGAGCAATAACCTCTTTTAGGAGGATAGTTTGAGCAATTATCTCAAATCAGAGGAGGAGTATGTTTTAAACATTGAGAATGAGTATATATTATTGGGAGTAGTATTGAGCATTGATATAGGGATGAGTTCAGACAAGTAACATTCCTCATAAACCACATATGTTACCATGGGTACAACAACATGCTTTTTAGATGAATCTTAAGTGCCTTCGGGCAGAGCTTTGTTGATCTAGTTATTTGAGGTGTCCTATATCCTAGCAAGGTATAGGATAGTTCTGGCAGCGTGGGCACGACGTTGTATCATCATGTAGCTCATAGTGATGGTTGTCGGTTAGAGAATCTCCCAATAGAGTTAAACTGTATTTTTATATATCACTTATTATGTTGAGTTCAGGGATGACAGAGTATTTTGTAAAGCTTTAAATGATTTAACTCCTTTATTTCTGTACATTTAGCTTGAGTACATTGTTATCTTTTGCAGTCATTTCTTTCAGTTATTTGTTATTCAACTATATTACATGCTCGTACATTCAATGTACTGATGTCATTTGACATACATCTTTGAATTATGAAGATAGGGGTTCTTAGGATCCATAATAAGAGTCTGTTAAGATCCATTCATCTACCCGCTAGCTTTTGAGTAAGACCTCTTTGATCCGAATGACTCTAGTTTTGTGAGTTATTAGTAATAGTTTTTAAGGAGTCATGGGTCTTGTCCGACACTCTTTTTTATACAGTAGAGGCTTTATAGATAGAAATTTTTGGAGAGTCTTTCACTTTTAGATATTTTATTTACAACTTATGTTTTATACATAGTATTTTCAATTCAGTTTTGAGATTTAGTAAATTGTTTTTAAACATTTATTTCAATTTGATGGTTTTGTATGGTTGAGTTAGTTTTCCTCTTGTAGTCAACCAGGTTAAGAGTTCTCTTGGGGATCAGCAATGGTTCTCGAGTGCCGGCCACGTTCAGGATGTAGGCTCGGGTCGTGATAAACTTGGTATTAGAGCACAAAGTTTAAGTGTTCTAGGGTGTCTATAAAGCCTTGTCAGGTAGGATCTCATTTATGGTTGTGAGGGCTCCACTTTTATAAATGAGGGACTATAGACATTTCAGAAATGTTTCCTTTCTTTGATACTCTAAATCATGCAATGGTGTTGTGTCATAAGAAACATATTCAAATTCGTGTGTTTCTCATATTCATTTGACTGCCCCTCATTCTTAAGGTAGTTGAAAAGCAAAGCCATATCCTTATCAATGAGTTAATTTCAGCAAAAATCTTGAGAAAGTCATGAGACTGCAGAGGGTCATAAGAGAAGCCCGTGAGTGATCTTAAGTGTTGAAATTTAAAATAATGCACTCTTATTCATGTGAATCGTGCGTTTGAGCTAAACGCAAGATGTATTGCCAGACTTTTTTCTCTAAACCTCTTTTCAACTGAAACCCCTATGAGGAAGTGTGTTTCAGAGCATGGGTAGTAATTGCACCTAAAAAGATAGTATGCGTTATGAGATTATAAGCAGTAGTAATAAAAGTTTCCAGAGTTAGAAGGTAGAGCTTCAGTAATCTAAGAAAGGGAGACATTAATGAGTCAAGCTATGTTGTGGTAGTCATGCCCCAGTAAGTTTTAATGATGCGTTTTCCTTTCTGACTAGACTAAGGAATACTAATCTTGTATAGAGTTCATGATAGTGGGTAGAAGAAGAGTTACAAGTTAGGCTGAGTAACAATATACTTTAACTAGAAAGGAGTTTATGATGAGGTTTCATTGTGATAGTAACGACCAAGTGTAGGTTTTGAATAGAAGAGTTGGAGTATTCATGAGGTGATAGCTGTAAACTAGGCTTATGATTTTTTTGGGAAAGCCCATAATATTCAAAGGGTTACAAAACTAATTCGGCAATGATGTATAACGAATGGATAAATAATACTTGAGTTGTGAAAGGAAGTGTGGCGGTGAATTATAAGTATGAAGACTGAGAGCTAAAGATTGACTACTTGTCATGAGATCTTAGTGGGTGAGTGCTTCTTAATTTTATTTAGTATTCATAAGTTAGTATAGTATGTGAAAAATTGTTTTGACAATCGAGATTAGTAATAAACATTAAGCTTGAATTTAAAGATGAGCGTCGTGATAAAAATAATGACAACATGAGGGTAATGATGTTAGTCTTGAGATTTGATCTGGTAGACTTAGCATAGAGTAGGCGAGAAGTTGAGGTGTTAGTTGTAATGAATGTGAATGGTACAAGTGTGGGATTCTAACTATTAGATGAGACCAATAAAGTGCGACTATCTCATTAGAGTACAAGAGTATTAAAAGGCGTACTACAGATCGTATGTAGTCAAACGTGGTTACAATTAAGTTATGATTTTTCATGTGTGCCTATATAGTTTATTTTAACTGTCAATATTGAATAGACTAATGTAAGCATTATTTTTTTCCTGAATAGTTAGATGAAGCGATCTTACAAGCCAAAGAGAATAGGTGAAGAGATGAATCTAGAAAGAGGTCTTAAAAAGAGTCTTAGTACCTGGTTATGCAAAGTTCAGTAGCCATGAGATAAGC
Source organism: Solanum stenotomum (assembly GCF_019186545.1). Taxonomy (NCBI): domain Eukaryota; kingdom Viridiplantae; phylum Streptophyta; class Magnoliopsida; order Solanales; family Solanaceae; genus Solanum; species Solanum stenotomum. Next base: position 30,781,955 of record NC_064283.1, read on the forward strand.
CTTTCCCGAGTATTAGAGAAAAGGGAATGTAGACCAGTGTAGATATGATGTAATAGATCCATAGCTTTCAATTGTGTCAGTTTTATACCTAAGGGGGAGTTAACAAGATGAGAAGTCAAGTCAAGTGTTGAACATGAGATATTGATGTCTTTAGAAAGAGTTTTATAGACATATCAACCAGTTCATAATCTTGCGTATTCCTCAAAGTTTAGTCATTACAACATCATAAAAATGTTTCTTATATTGTAATTATGTCTCTAACCTATGCTCATACACTTTAGAGAGATTCACATTTATTCTCAGTTCATAGAATTAGGGGCAAAGACTTTAGCCCATTGACATCAAGCTTATCCACAAAGTTATGGATATCAGTCTCATGCTATGAACCTATTCATATAAGCAATCATGTCTCACAGTATGTTCAGTCTCACAAATTCATGATTTACTCTCAATTGCTAGCAATATAATGTTATACCATTCATATTCTTATATCAAATATCTCAAATGAATCGAGCTTATGATATTTCGTCCTATTGCACTCTCAATGATCCTTTTTAGTTGAGAGTGTTATTGTAGATAGTAGTGGTGTGATGATAGAGAAGAGGGTTTCTATTTCCTTATTGTGGTAGTGTTGGTGTGTTTATTCCATCTAAGGTTATAAATGTGGAGGAAAAAGGAGATAAGGTTTTATGATGAGTAATAGTCCAGTTCCTAGTAACAATGGGTGAAATTTATGTTGGTGAAAATGATGAGAGAATGAGAAAAACTTAAAAAGTTGGTTAGTCGGAGTCCATTGAGTGGGTAGGGTTCAAAGCTTGAATGTGGTGTTGTTAACATGTGGACAAATGCACGATGCCTTAGGTGTTCTTGATATGGGCTCAAGATGGGTTGAATGCAGATATAAATAGAAGTATTCTTGGGATGAGATTCCCTATAGAGGTATAGAACCTAAATTTTGTGCTAGTGATAAGTATAACCATAATATGTTTAGCACCTTGTGAATTAGAGATTAGGATTGAACAAAGCAAGATCAAGCGATTTTAATTAGATGTTTGTAAGAGTAGTCATATATTCTAGTGGAGGAGTTGCAGCTAATAAAGTGTAGTAAGCAGAAAGAAGACTATAATTGAGAAGTGTTTCTGGATTTGAAAGCTACGAGTCATATAACACCTTAGATTCTATAAGACAGAAAAATGTAGACTTTCAGAAGCTGCAGGTGCAACCAACGGGGCCACCTACGGACCATAGGTTACCCACGTACTGTAAGTGGGGTCCGTGGTTGGTCACCTGCAACTCCCTTCCCAGAACCCCAAAACTTTCAGCCAAGGCTTGACCTACTCCAGGACCTACAAACTGTAGGTGGGACCACAGTTCGTGGTCCAAGGTCGTGGTTCAAGACCCCAAAAAGCCATCCTCTGAAGCAAATCGACGACTGACCAGGATGGATTGTAGGTTAGTCGATGGTCTGTCGGTCAGGTCCGTCGATGGGCCCGACAACTCTTAAGTCAGGGATTGTTTGGTCTTTTCTCTTATACGTTAGACACCTAAACTAAATCGTTTAACCCCTAAATTATGTTGTTTTGGTCAGTTTTAGCCTAGTAACTTAATCAGACTTTACCCTAAGCGATTCATTCACCAAAAATTTAGAAATCTTAGAGCAAAAGAGGAGAAAGAGTAGACCAACCCCCTTAAGAATAAGCAGAAGGTTTCTTCAATTCCAACCTTGAAATGGAAATATTTCTCTGTGAAATTTGTCACCAAGTATGTGGGATTTCATTACTGGGTTCCTTTCACCCATTAGGTACCTAAAATTCAGTTTTATTCTTGATTCCCTATATATTGCATAGACCTAGAGTTTCTAGAACTTCAGATAGTTTTGATGATTTACCTACTTTAGTGTTCGTAATCAGATTATCATGTATTCATAACAATTTTGCTTAGTCCCTTGCATGAAACTCAGAACTCTAGTTGTGTGGATTCGTTTAGTTCATGAAATACACTATCTAGGATAAATAAACAGATATACATGCCTCAGTTTTCAAGTGTTTCATTATCAATACTTAATGTTGCATTTTCAGTTAGCATATCAGAATATTAAGCTATCCAGTTATTTTAAGTTATGTTGTATCGTACACATTCTAGTTAGGAGTAGGCTTAATACCAAGTTGGACTAGTGTCACTCACCCTTATAGTCCAAGAACTACATGCCCCATAGGCTTATAAGTCCCCTCTGAGGGCATTATATTAGTGATCACACCAATCATGCCTTTGTACCCTCGCAAGGTATATTGTGTCCTCTCAATGAGGTGTAAAAATCGGACTCCACATTTAGCTCACATGTTTTTATGTTCGGTTAATAGTAGCTCCCACAATTAGATTCTAGTGCATTGACAAGGTTACCGGTAACATTTCAATATACAGTTTCAGCATGTTATGTACTTGGTAATTGCATTCAGTTTAGTCATTTTTAGTATATCTCACTATCTTTATCATGTTCATATTATATGATTGATCAGTATGTTTTATTCAGTTTTATATATATATATATATATATATATTTGTTCAGCTTTATCCTATTATACATGCTCAGTACCTTTCAAGAACTAACACATACTCTGTGTTACATCTTTTCATGATGTAGGTTCAAATCATCAACATTCCTATCATGTGTTTATCGGCTCCCAATCTGTATTCAGCATTATCAATGGTAAGTCCTCATACTTCGAGGACAATAGACATGTTTCCTATTTCAGCCTTCTATTTTAGTTTCAGTTTTTTACTAGAGTTAGTTGGGGGCATGCCCCTGCATCTCTAGTCATTTAGAGGCTATTTTAGACATAGTTAGATTTAGTTTCGGTTTTGAGTTTGATCTTCGAGTTGTTATTGTCAAATAGTATTGGGTATTCCCCATTTTAGTTAATATCATGTTTTAAGCTTCCGCACAGTATTCCTTATTTTAGTTTTACTTAGTATTCTTATGATATGCCAGCTCAGGGTTAGCTTGGTGTGACAACCCGAAAACTTATTAGCTGGAACTAGAGCCTTACGAGTGGGTTATTGAGTTTGTTATGAGATTTTATGTTGTAAAATGAGTTCCCGAGCTTATGTTGAGGGGTTTAGGGGTTAAATGTCAAGGTACGACTCCCCAAGCACCAACTAAGGGTCCTTGAGGAGGACCCTAAAGCCAAACCCCAATGATGCCTTAAAACCCAAAAATCTGCCTAATTTTGGTGACCCACAGATGGGGCCTACGGGGCGTAGGTCCTTCCCCACCTCATGCGGAGGCTCTGTAGGTCAAGACCCCCATTTGTAGAGTTGAAGCCACCACCCACAGACCTACAGGATGGGGCGTCAATGCACCCATGGTCCGCAGGTATTGGGGCGTGTATTGCACCTGCAATCTTCCCCATTCACGACCAAAGTAAGCTTAAGTTAAGTAGTTCCCAATTTAATTATTTTAAGTAGGGATCATTTAATATAGTCTTTATACATATAAACTATTTTAAGTCATTAAACACCATATTAATTCATTATATCTCAAGACCTTAAAACATAACCAACTCTCTCCCAAATATTCTCTCTCTAGAAACTCCATTGAAGAGATAGAACAAGGTCAAGTTTAGGGTTCAAGGAGCAGCATTTCTTCTTCAATAATGTGTGGAAATCTTCATAAGGTATGGTAGTTTTCAACCTTTGGTAGCTATCACGATTACCGTCAAAAGCTTTTATCTCAAATCTAGAAATCCCCAAAAGCTAGGGTTTCAACTCAACCCCATGGATTCCCTTCAAAGTTTCTTTTAAAGGTTGAATTTTTTTTATGAATGTATTATTGATTTTATATAATTTCAACTTGAATTCCCCAAGAATCCACGAGTTCCCCAATCCTAGCTATGGTCCTTCTTTACATTAAGAATGTTGCTGCAAGTTGGTCCAATTGATTGGATGTGAGTATATTATGATGTGATTGCATGATTTTAGTATGATTCTACATGTATACTTGATTAACCTATGATTCTAGGATGAAATTGATGTGGCCTAGGGCTATGTCATGAAAGAGGCAAATTGAGGTTTTGATGTGACCTTCTAAGATTGATGAACTTCTTGATGAATTGCCTTAGATTAGATCACCTAGACATGGAATGCTTATAAGTAAAGATTGTAGATATGAACTAACTTGATTAGGGATTTCATGATGAATCATGGTTAAAGTTGTATTGAGATTTAGTTTACTTGACGCTATATGACTATAATTGAGTAAGAGTTAAACATGTGGTTAGTTTACCTTGAGAATTAGATTTACATTATGACCATGTGAAGTATTGCTTGAGAGTAAGGCTTGTGATATCAAGATGACTCCTAGGGCTTTAAGGGTAAAATCTAATAAGAATAAGCTATGGGTGTTAAGGCTTTAAGAAGGAAGCTATTATATATGTTGAATTGTATATGGCATTATTGTGAACGAATTTCATCCACATGGCCTATAATATAATTATATGAGTGTATACATGGAATGAATGTTGTAATTGGGTTATGACTATATCTATGTCTCATGTGGTAACTACTAGATGTGTTGACTTAACATGATCCTTAAATACAAGATATGAGGGGTATGCATGATTATGATGTTATGTGCATGTTTTATAAACACTTAGAGAGTTAAGTGCTTATGATGATAATGTTGTTGTTGCGTCATTGAAAGGACAATCACACACCCCCATGCATGAACATGATTATGATGTGACTAAGGTGTTGTTGAAAGGCTAATTCTCATATGCACCCTTACACATGACTATGTATGAATTATGTATGTTTATGATAAGCTTGTTGTGTTGATTAAAAGGCTATTCTCATGAGCACACTATGATATGATGTGAAAGGTTTACTCACATGTTGATGATTCTAAGGTTGAAAGGACATTCTCACCTAATAAATCTATCAGCTAATATGATGCTATGTTGGTTTGAGTGCCTTGTGCATTCTTTCATGAACATGAATTTATGTAAATACTTAATATGAATATTAAAAGGAATTACGCTTAGCACTGAGTGGATATGAAAATGAGATGGAAGCTTTTATGTTAGAAAGTCCGGCTTCCCAATGTAAGTTATCTTATGTGATGGAAACCTTTTACGTTAGAAAGTCCGAGTTTCTAGTAGCAATCTCCTTATCCCATAACTATGTGCCCACATAGGCTTTTAACTAGTGGATCCACCTAAAAGCTAATATGTTAGTTCTACCTTAGGCAAGTAGGACACCTCTTTATGGTGTGGGGGTAAGACACCAGATTCCATGTAGCTCAACATGGTCTATGTTGGTTAATTCTATATTTCCCTATATGATAAGAATATGAATTGTGACAAGAACATGAGTTATGTACTATGGTTCCTCAAGAGGTTCTACTTAGTATGAATGGGGGTATGGGACTTCATTCATATATTGCACAAATAGGCTTTGAGAGTGGGCATGGTATGTCTCTTTAATGATATGATGATTATGAGTTAAATGTATGGTTTATATGAATTATGAACATGAACACGAACTATATTTATGACTTCTTAATGAGCCTTACTTAGTGTGAGTGGGGGTACGTGACTTCACTTATACATTGCACAAGTAGACTTATAAAGGGGTTATGGTGTGGTTTCCTTATGCTATGAAGTTATATGAATTTATGTATGCATGATATGAATTGTTGCTATGAGTGACTTTACTTATTACAAGTTATAGACATGAATGTCTCCTTGTCTATGAGTGTTGGCTATGGATAAGATCAAGGTATGTTATGCATGATTATGGTGGCCTAAAACTNGTGGTTTCCTTATGCTATGAAGTTATATGAATTTATGTATGCATGATATGAATTGTTGCTATGAGTGACTTTACTTATTACAAGTTATAGACATGAATGTCTCCTTGTCAATGAGTGTTGGCTATGGATAAGGTCAAGGTATGTTATGCATGATTATGGTGGCCTAAAAGTGAGACTTAGTGTAGATTGGATTATGGGATCTTACCTATGCATAGCACAAGTGTAGGTTGGGGTTGCTCATGTGATAGTTCTATTATGATGAGATGATCTTGACATGTAATTATATATGTGAACTATGTCTTGTGAAGATTGGAGTATGTATTATGTTTATGTTGGAGACTATGCTTGTGATTATGATGATATCCTTTATACTATGATGAATTGTACATGATTTTTCTTATGTGCTACATTCTCCAACCATTTCAAAGATGCTGTTCAAAAGTGGCATATAGAATGGTTTCAACTATAATGTCCCTTTTTGCATGTTTTAAGGATTTTTATGCATGGCTTCCATACTTGGTACATTTTGTGCTAACCCATATTTCTACATTTTCTAAAAGTGTAGGGTATGGTGATATCAGATTCTACCCTCGTGGCTAGGACCATAGTAGATCAAGAAGAAGAGGATTGGTGAGTCCTCATATTATTTGAGGTCTTGACCATATGTCCTTTATGTCTTTCTTTTATGTTTTCGACTTATTCAAGGGTTGTGTCCCTAAGATTGTATTCAAGAGTTTTAATCCAAGTATTATAGATGGTTTGAGACATGGTGTTATAGACTCTCTCATTATATAAAAGATTTCGATTGTAAAGAAAAGTTTTAAATTTCTGCACTTTTTCCTATGCTCTTATGTTAGGATATGCTATAACGCTTCTTGGAGCCTTGTACACTATGTTACGTCTGGGTGTAGGCTCGGGTCGTGACAAACATGGTATCAGAGCACAAGATTTTGGGATGGTTTTAGGATGTGTCAAACCACGTCTACTTTTGGACTAACAAATTCTCCTGCAACTTTCATGGAATTAATGAATAGGGTGTTCAAACATTATTTAGACTTGTTCATCATCGTCTTTATCAATGATATCCTCATTATTCTCAGAGTGAGGAGGAGCATGCGACTCATCTGAATATCGTCAATTATTCGTAAGTTCAACAAATGTGAATTGTGGTTACAACAGGTTTTTTTTCTTCGTCATATGGTATCTAGCGAAGGGATCTGAGTGGATTCTCAGAACATTGAGGTAGTACAACATTGGCCCAGACCTACCTCTCCAACAATTATTAGGAGTTTCTTAGGTTTGGCCAGTTATTAAAGGAGATTTGTTGAAGGATTTTAATCTATAGCTTCCCTATTGACCAAGTTGACTAATAAGAAGGTCAAATTTAAGTGGTCAAATGAGTGTGAGAAAAGCTTTTCAGAACTAAAGACCAGGTTGACTACAACCCCGGTCTTGACTCTACCAGAGGTTCAGATGGTTATATGATTTATTGTTATGCATTTGGGGTCGGCCTAGGTTGTGTGTTGATGCAACAAGGTAAGGTCATAGATTATGCTTCTAGACAACTTAAGGTCTATGAGAAGAACTATCCGACTCACGACCTCGAACCTGCAGTCGTAGTATTTGCCCTAAAGATTTGGAGACATTACTTGTATGGTGTTCATGTTGATGTGTTCACACACCATAAGAGCCTCAAATATGTGTTCACCTAGAAATAGTTGAATCTTCGTCAGAGGAGATGGCTTTAATTCTTCAAGAACTATGACATGAATGTGATTTACCATCATGGTAAAGCCAATGTAGTGGTTGATTCTCTCAGCAGGCTGTCTATGGGTAGTGTAGCACACATTGAGGAATAAAGAAAAGAGTTAGCCAAAGATGTTCAGCGGCTTGCTCGCGTAGGAGTCTACTTTACGGGCACCTCAGATAGTGTGGTGATAGTTCAGAATGGATCAGAATATTCATTGGTAGCGGAGGTTAAGGGAAAAAATGATAGTGGTCTTATATTACTTTAGTTGAAAGGTGCATTTCATCAACAAAAAGTTGAGATTTTCTCTCGGGGGAGATGGTGTGCTTCGTTACCAGGGTCGTTTATGTGTTCCTAATGTGAGTGAGTTCAGGCAGCAGAACCTTGAAGAAGATCTTAACTCCAGGTATTTCATTCATCCAAGTTCCACTAAGATGTATCGTGAAGTACGAGACGTCTTTTGGTGGAATGACATGAATAGGGACATAGCAGATTTGTTGCTAAGTGTCCTAATTGTCAATTGGTGAAGGTAGAACATCAGAAACCAAGAGGTATGACTCAATATATTAAAATTCCTATATGGAGGTAGGAAGTGATAAACATGGACTTTATTACGGGTTTACCTCGTCCTCGCAGACAACATGACTCCATTTGGGTGATAGTAGACAGAATCACTAAGTCCGCTCACTTCTTGGTTGTCAAGACTACAGATTCAACGGAGGACTATGCCAAACTCTACATCAATGAAATAGTCAGGTTGTATGGGGTTCCCTTGTCTATCATATCATATAAAGCTCTTTAGTTTACCTCTCATTTCTGGAAATCGTTTCAGAAAGGTTTCGGTACTCAAATAAATCTCAATACAGCATTTCATCCACAGGTGGATGGTCAGGCAAAACGTACAATTCAGACCTTAGAGGACATATTGAGAGCTTGCGTGATGGATTTCAAGGTCAGTTGGGATTATCACCTACCTCTCATAGAATTCGCCTATAATAACAACTTCCATTTCCAGTATTCTGATGGCCCCGTATCAGGCAGTATATGGGTGTAGATGCAGATCCCTAATTGGTTGGTTTGAAGTAGGTGAAGAAGCCCTAATTGGGCCAGATTTGGTTCATAAGTCTATGAAGAAAGTTCAACTCATGAGAGATAGATTAAAGACAGCCAGAGTCATTCAACTCATGAGAGATAGATTAAAGACAACCAGAGTCGTCAGTAGTCCTATGCAGATGTGAGGAGAAGGGACTTAGAGTTTGAAATGGATGATTTGGTTTTCCTGAAGGTGTAACCTATGAAGGGGGTGATGAGATTTGGCAAGAAAGGGAAGCTTAGTCATAGATATGTAGGTCCTTACAGAATTCTGAAGGGTTGGTAATGTGGCATATGAGTTAGAGTTGCCAACAGAACTAGTAGGGGTTCATCCAGTATTTCAAATTTCCTTTTTGAAGAAGTGTGTGGGTGATCTTGAATCAATAGTACCATTAGAGAGTGTGGCTGTGAAGGATAGTCTCACTTATTGTCACGACCCAGAGGTACCCCTAGATGTAACAAGTCGTACTCAACCCTGGAAGGTCTCATACAAGCCTCTTAGCATATCATAACATAGGATAAAAGAAATGACGCAAAAATTTTAAAACTTCATCCATACAATCAAGGTATTTTATAAAAGCAAGCAGAAGTCTAGACTTGTCTCATTATAGCCATCTATTACAATACTTGAATCAAAAGTAGGGTCACATCCTTTTAACAAAATCCGAAAATGAAATACTAGAAATAAACTACAAATGACTCATATGACCTCAAATCATGTGGTCTCACCAACTAGCAAGGAGAATGATAAATTCCAAGCTCGAGCCACAATGGTAACCAAATTGAGTGACAATCCCTACACTTGGGGAAAATGTAGAAAAATATTGGTTAGTACAAAAATGCACTAAGTATGATAGTCATACATAAAAACCTTGAAAACATGCTAAAAAGGACATTTTAGTGTAAAAGCATGCACTTTACCAAGTTTGAGAATCATCATGCACGTTAATATAAAAGTGTAAGTCACAATCATATTTAACATATAGATCATCATAACATAATAGAACTATTTCATAAATAACCGTAAGTTATACTTGTGTAATGCATAGATAAGATTCCATAATCCCATCTATACTAAGTACTACTTTTATTCCACCATAACCATATTCATTAGTATTTGATATCATCCTTAGATAATACTCATAGACAAGGAAACATTCACCTTTAATAATTCATATCAAGGAAATCAACTCATAGGAACAATCCACATTAAGCATATATCATTTCATAAACCATCATAACATAAGAGACACACACCATAACTACTCTCTAAGCCTACTTGTGCAATGCATGAATGAGATCCCATACTCACATCCATACTAAGTAGAGTTCTTGAGAAGCCATAGTTCATAATAATTCATTGTGGGGGTAAGCCTTAACTGACATAGACCATCTGAGCTTAACATGGAATTTGGTGTTACCCACACCGAAAAGGGTGTCCTACTTGCCTAAGCCAGAACCATTAACTTAGCTTAGGTGGATCCACTAGCTCAAGACCTATGAGGGCACATACTTATGGGATAAGGAGATTCCTACTAAATACCCCGCCTTAACTTATGTATGGGCATCCATCTCAGGAGATTTCTACTAGAATCCACGCCTCAACTCACGTGAGGGCTTCCATCACATATCAATATCTACTCGGTGCTAAGCATTATTCCTCACTGAGTACTTATCATTTCATTACTTGAGTTCATTATTATGGAAGAATGTATCAACACTCAATCCAATATCATTCATAAGATAGCTCCTAAAATCAATAAGAGAGAATAGCCTTTCAACCTAAGAATACCCATATTGTGAGAAAACATTTCACAACATGTCATCATCATTCATAAGTGTATAATTAAGAATGGCCTTTCAATCAACACAACATCATTATCATTATCGTGGAAACTTCATTCATACTTCATTCATAAGTGTGTGTGAGAATTTCCTTTCAACAACACCACAATTAAATCATAGTCATAATCACTTTACTCTCAAAGTATTTGTAAAGCATATACATAAATCTCATAATCATGCATAATTCTCACGAATTACCCTTCAAGGGCCATATATCATTATTCATCAACTCATCTAGAATTACTAAATTAGACATGGATAATAACATAATTCATGTAATCAATTCATCACATTCATAATTCTATAACATTCTACTTGCATCAATCAATACCCACACTTTGAGATCCTAATTGGGAAAATAGAGAAATTCATGGATTCTTGAGTAATCAACTTAAAATAATGTGAAATCTTCAATATGTTAATAAATAAACATAATTCAATCATTAAAAATGAATTTGAAAGGAATCCATGAGACTGAAGTCAAAACCCTAGCTTTTGGTATTTCTTACTTTGAAATTGGTGGTTTTGAAGGGGGCTCCATGGGTGAAGGATACCTATGGATAAAGAGATACCATACCTTATTGAATATTTCTCATGAATTTGAGGAGAAAAGTGTGATTCTTCAACCCTAGGTTCACCTTTCTTCAATTCTTCCTTGTCGTTCTAGAAAGAGTTTATTTGGGGAAAGTTGGTTATTGATTTGGGTTTTGGGATTCTATGAGGTGAATGGGTTGGTTAATGACTTAAAAATACTTATATATGTGTAGTAAGACTATACAGAATGACCTCACTTAATACTAATTAAAAATGAAATTACCTAAAAACCCCTAGCCTTAACCGCCCCTATGACAATTCACATGTCCCTATCCACGACCCCCACCTACGGGGCGTGGATTGACCCACGGACAGTAATGGTCGGGCATGGGTTGGGTTCTTCAACTCTGATGTTGGTTTCATGATCCACGGCACCTAACCACGGGTCGTGGGTCCACCTACTGGGCGTGAGTCCCATCCGTAGGTGGCCCATTTTGGGTAGTTTCTAGGGGCTGTTTTGGGTTCCCCCTCAAGTACCCTTGGTTGGTCCTTGGGGGGTCGTACCTTGACGTTTAACCCCTAAACACTTCATACTAAGTACGAGAAGCAAATTTTACGACTCTACCACTTACGACAAGCTCTAGTTAAGCCTACTAGTTTTTGGGGTGTTACATTATCTCCCCCTTGGGATCATTCATCCTCGAATGTCGATCAGACACCTTACGGACATAAAGACTCAAGACTAGCATCCCATCATGCATGAAACATCAAAATAATGCACAATGCAAAGAAGGAAACATCAACTCCATCTCAATATACTCAATGCAACACAAGGAAGTATGAACTACATCTAACAGCCCATTATGCATGAAAACCTCAACATTTGTCAAATTCATTGGAGGAACTACCTTCTCCAACTAAAAGCATGCTCAACACATTAACATGAAGAAAATTATGCAATTACTCTCAAAAGCATACTAAAGCATGTTTGGCAATTCAGCTCATGAAACATATAGGCAACTCATACTAAATGCCCAACAACATGAGGAACACATAAATCATAAAAAAGCATTTTCTTTCTAAACATGAATTTCTCAAAAACATGCATATCATAATGAGATCATGGAAACTTCTAAAATACACATGACTCCAAAACATAAAATAAGCCACAAGGAACACTTTGTCTCAAGCTAGAATAGGAATAGAAGAAAGATATGAGGATATGAGGACTCTCAACAATCTTGCTATCTAAGAACAACATCTCCCGTTTTGGAGAAAGCCCCCTTACTAATACCTCAAGTTCTACTTCCTTCAAACAATCCCAAGGCATAACCAAATACCCATAATTACCATTCCGGGTTCTAAAATCAATAGAGGTATAACAAGGATTCATTCAACTCTACCAAGGCTAAGATTAAAGTCTAAAAAATAGCATAGGGATCTTAATAAAACATTTACATTTATAGGGAACTATCAACATACCAGTGTCTTTATTTGGAGAGTCTTCTTGATCCTTTCTAGACCACAGTGCATAGAAGCGACAATACTTGGAAGCATTGGGATCCAGACCATTACGAGAATCTTGCTTGGCCTCTCTCCTTTTTTCCATGAGCACCAAGAAATCCCTCATCTTGTGACCTTTCTTTCCACACCCAAAACAACAATCTGTGCCGGCTAAGCACTTACTCGCATATTCCTTTCCACATTTGGAACATGTAGATCTTTCAAAAAAAGAACCGTATCCATTTCCTCCTTCATATTTAGGGTTAGACACCCTATCTTTTTTCACCATTGGGGGAGAATTGGAGGGATCTTGGTTGGAGGACCTCTCTTTGAACCTTGGTTGACCTTGTTCATCAGACCTAGCTCTTTTTACCTCTCTATTCTTTCTCTTGAGTTTTGACTCCTCAATTTGTTGGGTATACATCATAAGCCTAGAGATATCCATGTCATGATGGAGCATTGCCGTACAACATTCTTCTCCAACTAAGTCGGACACACCCGTTAAAAACCTACTCATCTTATCCCTCAGATCTGCCACCATAGATGGAGCATACTTGGATAGTTGGGTAAATTTCAAGGCATACTCCTTAACACTCATGCTACCTTGCCTAAGGTTTATGAATTCTTCCACCTTAGCTTCCTTGAACTCTCAAGGAAAGAACCTATCAAGAAATGCTTTCTTAAACACCACCCAATCTATTGGACCCCCTCCTACCGGCCTATTTCTCTTCCATTGATTATACCAAACCCGTGCAACACTCTTTAATTGGTAAGGGGCTAACTCCGCTTTCTCTACCGAAGTCACCCCCATGGCATCAAGTATTTTATAAACCTCTTCCACAAATTCTTGAGGATTCTCTCCTATTTCGGAACCAAGAAACTCGAGAGGGTTCATTCTTGCAAAGTCTCTCAATCTAGAAGCCGCAAAATTCACATTAGGGTTCACATAAGTCCTAACATATCTATTGGCATGGGTCGTCATGGCTTGGACAAACATTAGAAAAGCCGACCTAACCTCCACATCTGACATAGCTGAAGGATTAATTGGAGATTGATTACCTTGAGGAGGAGCTTCTTCATTCACATTGTCACCCTTTATTCTTCTAGCATTAGTCCTTCATGTATTCATATCATGAAGACGCAAGAGAAAGATTAGGAGGAGGACTTTATAGAGCTAAACTCTACGGCACGACTTAAGAGTAATGAAAGAAGTGTAGTTTTCCTAAGCATCTTATAGCCTCTCATTCATAAATGTGGCGCGCTTCACACTATGAACAAGACTCTACTAGACGTGGCTTATGAGACATCATCCTAGAATCATTCTAAACCTTGTGCTCTAATAACCAAGTTTGTCAAGACCCAGAGGTACCCCCTAGATGTAACAAGGCGTTCTTAACCCCAAAAGGTCTCAGTAAAGCCACTTAGCATATCATAACATAAGATAAAATAAATGCTGTAGAAATTTTAAAACATTATTCATACAATAGATGTCTTTTATAAAAGCAAGCAAAAGTCTAGACATGTCTCATTATAGCCATCTATTACAATACTTGAATAAAAAGTAAGTTCACATCCCTTTCAACAAAATCTCAAAATAAAATACTAGAAAGAAACTACAAATTACTCATACGTCCTCGAATCATGAGGACTCACCAACTAGAAAGGAGAATGATCAATTCCAAGCTCTAGCCCCAATGGGAACCAAATTGAGTGCTAATCCCTACACATGGGAAATTGTAGAAAAATATGGGTTAGTACAAAAATGCACTAAGTATGGTAGCCATGCATAAAAACCTTGAAAACATGCTAAAAAGGACATTTTAGTGGAAAAGCATGCACTTTACCAAGTTTGAGAATCATTATGCACATCAATATAAAAAAACATAAGTCACAAGCATATTCAACATATAGATCGTCATAGCATAATAGAACCATCTCATAAGTAACCCTAAGTTATACTTGTGCAATGTATAGATAAGATCCCATAATCCCATCTATACTAAGTACAACTTTTAGGCCACCATAACCATACTCAACGTTCTTTGATATCATCATTAGTTAATACTAATAGACAAGGAAACATTCACCCTTAATAATTTGTATAAAAAAAGCAAATCATAGCAACAATCCATATTAAACATACATCATTTCATAAACCTTCATAACATAAGAGGGACACACCATAACTACTCTCAAAGCCTACTTGTTCAATGCATGAATGAGATCTCATACTCCCACCCACACTAACTAGAGCTTCTTGAGAAGCCATAGTTCATAATAATTCATTCTGGGGGTAAGCCTTAACAGACATAGAGCATGTGATATAAACATGGAATCCGGTGTTACCCACACCGAAAAGGGAGTCCTTTCCTAAGGTAGAACCATTAACTTAACTTAGGTGGACCCAATAGCTAAAGACCTATGAGGGCACATACTTATAAGATATGGAGATTGCTACTAGATACCCTACCTCAACTCAAGTATGGGCATCTATCTCAAGAGATTGCTACTAGAAACCCCACCTCAATTCACATGAGGGCTTCCATCTCATATCAATATCCGCTCGGCGCTAAGCATTATTCCCCACTGAGTACTTATCATTTCATTACTTGAGTTCATTATTATGGAAGAATGTATCAACACTCAATCAAGCATCATTCATAAGATAACTCCTAGATTCAATAGGTGAAAATAGCCTTTCAACCTATGAATCCCCATATTGTGAGAAAACCTTTCACAACATGGCATCATCATTCATAAGTGTATAATTGAGAATAGTTTCTCAATTAACACAACATCATTATCATAATTATGGAAGCTTCATTCATACTTCATTCATAAGAGTGTTTGTGTGTGAGAGATAGAATAGCCTTTCAACAACACCACAATTACATCATACTCATAATCTCTTTACTCTCAAAGTGTTCTTAAAGCATATATATAAATCTCATAATCATGCATAATTCTCACAAATTACCCTTCAAGGGCCATAGATCATGATTCATCAAAACATATAGAATTACTACATTAGACATGGATATTAACATAATTCAAGTAATTAATTCATTACATTCATAATTCTTTGACATTCTACTTTCATCAATCAATACCCACAATTTGAGATCCTAATTGGGAAAATAGGGAAATTCATGGATTCTTGAGGAATTCAACTTAAAATCATATAAAATCATTAGTATATCCATAAACAAACATAATTCAATCATTAAAAATGAATTTGAAAGGAATCCATATGATTGAAGTCAGACCCTAGCTTTTGGGATTTCTTACTTTGAAATTGAGGGTTTTGAAGGGGCTCCATGGGTGAAGGCTACCCATCGATGAAGAGATACCATACCTTATAGAATATTTCCCATTAATTTTAGGAGAAAATCTTAAGTCTTCAACCCTAGCTTTTCCTTTCTTCTTCTTCTTCCATGGAGTTCTAAAAAGAGTTTATTTGGGGAAAGTTGGTTATTGATTTGGGTTTTGGGATTTTATGACGTTAATGGGTTGGTTAATGACTTAAAATACTTATATATGTATATCAAAACTTTATAAAACTACCTCACTTAATACTTATTAAAAGGGAAATTACCTAAAAAAACCCTAGCCTTAACCGCCCCTAGGACAGTTCACAGGTCCCCATCCATGACCCCCACCTAAAGGGCGTGGACTGACCCACGGACCATACTGGTGGGGAATGGGTTGGAGTCTACGACACTGATGTTGGGCCATTGACCCACGACACCTAACCATGGGGTGTGGGTCCACCTACCGGGCGTTAGTCCCATCCGTAGGTGGCCCATTTTGGGCAGTTTCTAAGGGCTATTTTGGGTCCCCCCTCAAGGACCGAAGGTCCTTGGGGGGGTTTTAACATGATGTTTAACCCCTAAACCCTTAATTCTAAGTACGAGAAGCAAATTTTAACACTCTACCAGTTAAGACAAACTCTCGTTAAGCCTACTAGTTTCCGGGGTGTTACACTTTTGAAAAAGTACCAATTGAAATTCTTGACTGTCAGGTTCGCAGGTTGAGAAAAAAGGAAGTCCCTTCAGTAAACGTTTTATGGAGGAGTCAGTCTGTAGAGAGAGCTTGTAACACCCCGGAAAATGGTAGGATAAACTAAAGCATCATTGTGTTTGTTAGAGTAACCTTAAAGCAACGACTACACTATCTTAAAGCTTAAATGGTTAAGGAAGAATTCTAGGGTGAAGTCTAGGACCTTAAACTACCTAAGAAAAATGAAGGAAAACAAGAGTGACCTCAAGGACATTCGGCGATGGGTAGTAGCTTCGCCCATGAGCTTTGGAGATGCGCCAAAGGGGCTCTCCTCGCCTAGAGGAAAGCCTCCTCACTAACCTGAGCTACTGTAACAAAGGGCGAGAAGGGTTGAGGATCGCCCAAAGGGTTGGCGATTCGCCCAACATCCCTCCTCATCGCCCAAGTGAGCTGCCCCCTTAGGTGACTTACTGTTAAATTGGGTGGGATCAAGGTACATTAGGTGAGTCGCCTAAGTGACTTGGCGATCCAAAAGGTACCAATGGGTGAGCTTCAGCGTGCAAAGGCAAAAATTTGGAGTTTAATGAAGGATCTTTAAGTAAATCTTTCCTAAACTAAAACCAACACTTTATACTCTTTTCCTACCAAATATAAATACTTTTATAGTCAAATTCTCCCTTTTTAATCACTTTTAAAAAGAAATAGAAGAAGACCCAAATCCTTTCAATATTTCTCTCTCTAGAAGTTCCTCCATTGAAGAACACCAAGAACTGGAAAATTAGGGTTCAAGCTCCAACATTTTAACTCCAATTCGTGGGAAAGGCTTCTATTAATGTACGGGGATCTTGATTCATGGATTAGTTTCTTCATGAAGCCCTTCAAAACTCTTATTTGAAATTGTTATCTTGACTAAAAAATAGGGTTTCTAGTGTAGCCATCGGTTCATCCTAAAAACGTTTTCATTATATTATTTGACTTATATCATGGATGAATTGATTTGAAGTGGTGATTTCTATTGTAGAAATCCCCATCAACCCATGTGCACCCCATGATCCCAAGTTCATGAATGTTAGTGAAGGTGTTGATGCAAGATGATTACTATGAATTGTATCTATGATTATTTAGTTGTTGAATCTTGTTTTCTCATGCCTATTGTAGTATCTTTAGGTGTAATTGTGATATTTGATTTATGACCTTGAAAAGGGGTAAACATCCATGGTTATGTACATGTTGAGGAATGTTGTATATTAACTTAGTATTTACTTGAAGGGTAAAGGTTCTATGCCAATTGTGCAAAGTGAGGTATTGGTGAATGGTCTTTCTTCCCTTATCCCATACATATATATGATGCATTAATTTCTTAGAACGATGTTAATGTATTGTGTTGATTGAAATTATAGTTCTCATGAAGATACTATGACTGTTAATGTGAAAGTTCTACTCAGATGCTAATGTTGATTCTATGTTGAAAGTGCATTCTCACCTTAACGAATCTATGAGCTACTTATTGAATCGTATCGAATGAAGGGTGAAATAATCCTTCACACATGTAGATACAATTGAAGGTCTAATGATATTAATTTGGGAAATAATACTCAACACCAAGTGGATATGAGCAATAAGGAAAAGACCCTCCCGTTAATGCAAGAGGTTGGGTTATCTTAGTAACTCATGAGATGGGGACTTCTCCATTAATTCAATAGGTAGGGTTCCTAAAAGAAATCTCCCTTTCCCAAATCTATGTGCCAACAAATGATTTAGCTAGTGGATCCACCTTATAGCTATATACTTAGTTCTACCTTAAGCAAGCAGAACACCTCTTTACGGTGTAGGGTTTAGACACCGGATTCCATGTAGCTCTCATGGTCTATGTCGGTTATGGTTGTTTTACCCTAATGAAATATAAGTGATTGTTGTTAAATAAAGAACCGAACTTGTAGGTTGGGGTCGATCCCATGAGGAATATGGTTTAGACTAAAACTTAACTCACGATTATATTTGTTTAGTCAACGTATTTCCGAGACAAGTAAGTAATGGGGGTGGGGGGTTGTTAAACAAATAATTGATTGTAGTTACTTAACAAACGAACAAGATTCAAACTTTGTTATTATCAATAAGAGAGAGAAATCAGGGTGTACGTGTTCCCCATAAGCTCATTACGCAGTAATCCTAGTAATAGTAATCCTTTCCTAGGGTATTACATGCAAAGTGATAAGTTATGTATATCTAATTCCTTGGTTCGACAACTTGAGAATTTCAACCCGCACCTTGGTCTGACTACATATGTATAATGTACTAACCCTTACCTTTACCTCATATTAGACATCACATTAATGTATGGCTTTGTTTTCACCCTCGCACCAATTGACATTAAACTATTAGATAGTATCACACTAAATCTATATTGATAATTCTTTTCTTATTAACTACCTCCTTGGTTCGGCAAGTAGCAACAAGGCGAGTTCTAACGTTGGCCACCGTTAAAAAGACTTTTAAACGAAAGAATTATCAATGCATGTAACAACACTATTCAAGAATTACTTAGTTACTATTCATACTTTGTTAATCGCTCATGGTTATCACAACCCTAGTTGTGGATTTAGTTACTCATAGTAGTAAGTACACAATTCATATTTTTAGATGAAGAAATCATGAACTTACGCAATAAGTAGAAGAAACCCAGAATCTCAACTTGAATTTCAAACTAAAAATCTTCAAAACCAACTTAGGAAATAAAGAATTGCTAAAGTTGCAAGTTAATCTCCAACGCCAAAAACTAGAACTAAAGTAATAGTTTCTAACCCCCAAAAACGAGGTTTACATCCCCTATTTATATAAAAACATGTCCTAATTAAAAAGGAAACAAATAAGGAAATAAAGTTTCTGGACACGGTTGTCATTGATGAGATTGATATACGGATCGTTGTCTGACCTACGGTCCATAGGTCCCTTCCGTGGTTTGGGACTTCAACAAATTTTCAGATGCTTGGAACTCCACTCTCAGTAACAAATGACGGCTCAACAGCACCGACCGTTACTCGATCCATGGTCCATGATCCCCCTCCGTGGTCTCATACTTAGTTTGATAAAAATCAGTGGAACAACTTCTCTAATTCACTTGACACACCTGTAGGACGGCCCGTAGGTCGAACTATGGTCCGTCGATCATGGTCATGGTTCCATACTTAGTCAGGAATTCGCTGATTGTTTCTTCAAGCCTTTCCTATCAATCTACGCCCTACACCTATGGAACGTGACTGGACCTATGGTTCGTAGGTGGTAATTTCTACAACATTTCTTCAGCTATCTCCTAACTTCCACGTTCAAACTTATTTCCTACAAACAATAGCAAAAGACATTAATACTAATACAAAATGGCTGTACAAATACACAACTCTTCAGTGAAATGTATTAAGAATACCGTAAATTCATAGTATATCACATATCATATGGAATATTACAAAAGGCTTAGCACATATAGCTATATAAGGTTTTCAAAAGTTAGTAGAGACCATACATATCCAACCACTATTGACTTTCTTACAAAACATATTCCATAAAACAAGGACTGCATTTCCTTTACCAATTAAATATAATATTCATAAAGGAACCACTAAACAAATTAAGATCCACAAATATCTCATTTTTTAACATTATTAAATAATATTATGGTTCATTAACCAAGCCGCTAAGAATCAAAACAAAGTTAATTCTCTTGAGTAGATACTTAGTCTTGTGGCTGAAAAGCATTGTCAGACATTGGATGAGAACAAGCACTTCATGCTTAAAACAATGAAGTTGTCACCACCCAAAGTACACACTAGACTTGACATGACATATAGGACCTTGAGAGGCCCTACAAAAGCCACTTGACATACATACAACACAAAATAATAGAAAAGTAGAGTTTAACAAGAAAGTGTCATATGAGAATTCTTTTACCTAAAAGTGGAAGTCTAATTATAGTCTTGACATGCCAATCTAATACATCCAAAAAATGGTTAGGAAGTAACCCATACACCACGTAAAACATAAGAAAGCATTGTAAAGCTGTCATGGTCCTCAAAACATGAGGACTTACCACGTCTTCAATGATCAATCTATCAACTAGACACGAGTGGGAGTAGGAGAAATGTCTGATCCTACTATTATTAAATATTGTAGGCACAAGTATGTATAAGCACATTGAATGTAATACTTATGAGGAAATGCATAAAAACATAGAAACATGACCATATGAAAAAATTAGAACATGATATACATGGCCAAGCTAACTCATAGTATAAGCCTTTAAAAGAATCATAAGTTATAAACATGATCATTGCATCTTTAAACATTAATAAAGCTTCATCAAACCTTTAAAGTAACTTGGTTCATATTGTGGGATGTTAACAGTTAACCGACATAGACCACATGAGTTATAACATGGAATCTTGCATCTTGCTCCCACACCAAAAAAGATTTCCTATTTTCAAAGGTAACGATCATACACATCTAACTTAAAATCCACTAGCTATGTTACTTATGATAAATCCTACGGGGGCACGTAGATAGGGAAAAAGATATTTTTATTAGAGACGCGACCTCTACTAATACGAAAGCCTCCATCTACATGTTCTCTTGGTGTAACACTCAAGATTTGAGAAAGGCTAGGAACTGGGTCTAACGGGCTTGTTAAGAACCCAAAATTGGACCATGTGATGAGGACCCTCTATGCAGCCCTAGATGTGTCGTGAAGTGGACCACGACTTGTTATGGTGCCCGTGACAAGAATGCTGAACCTGCCTCAAGAAGGTTCCCTCCCATGGACCCTAGATGGGTCGTGAAGAAGGAGACGGGCCATTAAAGTGGTTGTGAAGGGGGTCCGGTCATTAAGGGTTCTCCCCTAGCCACTGGTCAAGGGCCATAAGTGTCAAAACAGCCAGTGAAGCCGCACAGGGACCGTGAAGTTGTCCTTGAAATGTTTTTATTAGACTCAGGATTTAGGGTCAACTTCAAACGGTCATATTTTTTGCACAAAATGAATTAAGTGGCCCATGACCTATTAAATTTAAGATCTCAAAGTCCCTTTTCAACGCCACCGTGTTTGCCTAATCCAAGGTCGGAGTAAAACCTTATGCCCAAATAATAAAGCCATATTAGGCAAAAAATGATTCACGACCCTCTAGCGGGGTCGTGGTGCCGTTGACCACTCGTTTTGGGATTCCAGTGACCCAACTTGGCAGTTTTAAGTTAGGGGTTGTAGGGACTTTTCCTAATTATTTAACTCAATACTATATCATTTCTCCTTCTACACAAAGCCCTATATAATCATTTTAAACCCCCAAATCACATAAAACTTAATTCATTCTCTTAAATATCCAGAAGTTGATCAAGCTCCTCCTCTCAAATATTTTTGTTGCTAAAGGAAAAAGAAGAACTAAAGTTAGGGTTTCAAGATCAAGATTCCAATTCACCAAATTACTTTTGGGTTTGGAAATACAAGGTATGATAGTATTCACCTATTGAGTCATTTCCTTCATAGGGTCCCTAAATTCTCCTATTTTGTAAAGCTAGAATCTCTAATTGAAGTTAGGGTTTTATGACTTTTTATAAATGACTGAAGTAATTGCATGTATTTAGATGAATCTTCATGAACCCATGCGTAAACCGTGTTTTCTAAGCCATGATAATATAATGTATGTCTTAAACCATGAAAGATGAATTTATGAAATTATGCATGTCCTTTTTATGAGATTGATATAAATGAAGTTGATGATGCATTGACTTTGAAACCATGATGTAGCTTATGAATTGTTGAAAATAATGCATGTTTATAAAAGTATATTTATGACTCAAGTAAACTTATAGATGAAGATATCTATATATTCTATTAAGTTTGGCCACATGACATGAGTGACATCTAGATTTTCTGTTAAAGCTTTTCGGGCAATTTTCCTAAATTAGGTCTTGATTAGTATAGTATCCAGATATGTCATCAATGATTATAAACCACGATTTCAAAACTATTTCCATTAGTATTAGGGCATCTCTAGCATGAAGTAGATTACTATGGGCCTTAAAAGCTTTATGAAAAGTTCATGGACGGTGAAAGGTTTTCTCACGCATACGCTAAGGAGCTATCCTATGATTAGACAAGTGGAGACTACCCATGACTCTTTATTATAAGACAAGTTATGATTAATAAATATTTCGTGGAATATATGCTTAGCACCGAGTGGATAAGAGGCGACCACCCATGTCCCATACCTATGTGCCCCTATAGGATGATTGTCTAAGATAGACATTAACTAGTGGATCCACACAAGCTAGAAGTTAATGGTTCTACCTGGTAATGTAGGACACTCTCTCTTCGTTGTGGGAGTAGTAAACCAGATTTCATGTTATAGCTCACATAGTCTTATATGTCGGTTGAGGCCACTTCCCACAATAATAATTAACTAAGGTTACTTCAAGAAGTATTTCACATGTGCTTAACGATGACTTTACTTGCATTGATCGTGATCATGCCTATGATTTATCTTTTCCAATTCTCTTATCTTATGTTTTGACTTGGTCTTTGAATATCACGAAAAATGTCATTTTAGCATGATTTCATAACTTTTATGCATTGCTATCATACTTGGTACATTTTTATGCTAAAGCATACTCTTGCACATTGTTCACTAATGTAGGGTCTGACACTCCTCTTTCATATTTCCGTGGCTAAGGATCTATTAGTAGAAGATTGAAGATTGGTGTGTAACACCTCAAAAATCTAGCTAAGACTGAACCAGGAAAATAGGTGAACCATAGAAGTCCACGAGCCCCTTCATGGTCGGTCAATATACCCGTGAAAGTGAGCCAGAGACCCCAAAGGAGAGTGAGGAAACACGGACCACTAGACGGTCTATGGAACCCCACATGGTCCGCCAAGTTTTCCATGGAAAAGACTGGTACAACCAAAACTTATTGCGAAGAACCACGGTGGCCTACACGGCCCATAATGCTTCACACGGTCCATGAAGTGGATCGTGAACGGGGTAGTTTAACCTTAATTTTTTGGGTCAACTTTAGACGCTCATATATTTTAGCACAAAATTAATTTTGTGGCCCATGACCTATCACATTAATGATCTTTGAGTCCTCTTTCCAACGCCACCGAGTTTGCTAAAATCCAAGCTCAGAATAAACGATACACTCGTTTCAATAGAGACCTGTTGGGTAGGGCCATAACCACGACTCAGTTGATGGGCCATGGTCCTAATGGCGGTCCGTAAGTCCCATCGTGAAGGTCAATTCGTCAGTTTTAAGTCAAAGTCATTTTTGTCTTTTCCCCAATGCATTGGTAACTTAAACTACGTCATTTAATGCCTAAACTACATCATTTTACTCAGTTTAAGCCTTATAATCTAGTCAGACAATACCCTGAACCCTTATTGTCCAAAAATCTCCCAACTCAGAGCAAAAAAAAAGGAAAAATTGACCACTTATCTTAAGAACAAGCAAGAGTGTCCTTCGAAGTTCTGCCCCAAAAGACAAAGGATTTCTCCATATATTTCATCACCACCAATGTGGGATTTCACTAGTGGGTTCCTTTCACCCATTAGGTCTCAAGAATTCAGTTAGTTCTTTAGATTCTCATAAATTGTTCAAACCAAGGTTTTCTAGATTTTCAAGATTTATTCTGATTATGGTTCCTTTTATCTAAATGACTTGTTTCTTGGTAATTTAGTTTAATTCCATGCATAGCACTCAGAACCCTAGCTTGTGTATATTTATCCTAGTTCATGAATTATACTTTCTAGGCCAACCAGACAAGAATATTTGCGTCAAATTTCAAATGTTATATTTTCAGTATATAATTATTACATTCTCAGTTAGCATGTCAATTTAAGCTATTAAGTATTTTATGCATTTTGTCTTCATGAATGCTTAATTGGGAGTAGACTTAGCACTGAGTTGGACTAGGGTTCAACATACCCTCAGAGTCCCAGAACTACGTTCCATAAGTTCAAAAGTCCCCTCAATTGGGCACCAGTTTTAGTGTTAACGCCACAGTCACACATGTATTCCCCTAGCAAGGTATGTTGGGTCCTCTCGATGGGACCTACATATCGGACTCAATGTTTAGCTCATGTGGTTTATGTTGGTTAATAGTAGCTGCCACAATCATACTCTCATTGGATTGACCATGTCATAAGTATTCATTTTAGTGTTTAGTTTAGTGTATTATCTACATGATTAGTACTTGGCATTGTATTTAGCTTAACTTTATGTTATACTTCAGTTCATATCTATATCCTACATGCTCTGTACAGTCCAAGTACTGACACATACTTTGCACTACATCGTTACATGATATAGGTTCATGCACTCATCATTCAGTGCACACTTAGTTTGACAGTCAGTCCGAGTTGAGCAGCTTCAGTGGTGAGTGTTCATACTTTGAGAACAATAAACATACTTTGTCTTTTACTATTTATTTCTAGTTTCAGTCTTGCTAGAGTTAGCTTGGGGCATGTCCCAGCAACTCAATTCATGTCGAGGATTTTCAAACATAGTAGGAGATTTAGCTATAGTTGTTAAGTATTTTTTCATCATCACTTAACTATTGTTATGTTTTAAATATTAAGACCGGATGTATTTTCCCCATTTCAAATATCTAATGTGATTAGCTTCCGCAAAGTATATGAGTTACTTAGTTATATTTTTATCATGCTTCATATATGCAAGACTCAGGGTTATATTTGGGTCACTCCTGATCTTAGGTTTTGTGTTACGTGTAGGGGGTAGCCTCGGGGTGTGACAAAAATTGTATAACATAATTCGGTTCAATAGTCCTTGGATATTTGAAAGTCGTACTTACTAGAGTTTGTTTTATGGGTATGAAGCGTGCCACATCTATAGAGGTGGCTACGAATTGTATTAAGAAAAACTTCACTTCATTTTCTATTCTTATCGTGCATGAGGTTTCCTCCAACTTCTCCTTTCTAATCAATCGTTGTACATTATTGATCATGTATCTTCATAGAGGTAACACACGGAATGCTACTACCTACAATGCTAATACAGTTCCTCCAGTCCTGGACCATGATGTTACGAATGTTGAGTTCTGCAATGCGATCCATATTTTGGCTCAGACAATATCAAACCAGTCCAATCAGTAGGCGCAGTTCCTACAAACCTCATTGGTGGATCAAATGCAACTAGGGTTCAAGACTTTGTTCGTATGAATCCGCATGAATTTCTAGTGTCAGAGCTTGGTGAGGACCCATATAATTTCATTATGAGATTAAGAAGATTCTTGGAGTAATGCAAGTGACTGATACAGGGTTATTTTCCTATCAACTCAAGGATGTGGCTCATATTTTCTTGACGCAGTGGAAGGAAACTAGGGGTGAGAATGCAACTCATATGACATGGGATTATTTTACTAGAGCTTTTCTGAACATGTTCTTCCAGATAGAGTTGAGGGAGGCTAAAGCTCATGAGTTTATGAGGTTTAAGAAGGGTTCGATTTCAGTCTAAGAATATAGGCTGAAGTTGACTCAGCTCTCCAAGTATGCTTAACATATGGTTGCTGATTCGAGGGACCAAATGAGCAAGTTGTGGTTTGGAATATCAGATCTAATAAAGACAGAGTACAAGAATGCTATGGTTTCAGGGGATATGGATATCGCTAGACTCATGACTCGTGCTCAACAGGTTGAGGGAGATAAGCTTAGGGAAATCGCTAAGGACAAAAAAAAGGCTAGAACAAGAAATTACGAATGCTCTCACCAAAGGCTGAGCGGTGGAAATCGCTCATAGTTTCGATATGATCAGAAAGGAAGGACATCATGCTCTAAATCTCAGGGGAGTGTTTTTGGTATTCTTACTTTTCCAACTTACCCTTAGTGTGGTAAGAATCATCCGTGCGAGTGTCTTGCAGGTAGAGATGTGTGTTTTGGGTGTAGTAAGTTTGGTCATAGGTTGAAGGATTGCCCTTCTGCAAGGTAAGGACTAGCAGGTAACAAGACTGAGTCTACCATTTCAGCTATGCCAACAGGTCGCCCTACTCAACATGATACCGTATTTAGGACAGGTGGTAGTCAGCACCAGAATAGGTTGTATGCTCTCAAGGTGTGCCAGGACCAAAAAATATTATCTCGATGTGCTCACTCGTAAATTGAGAGTCTTCCATTTAGAT
The DNA here is from genome assembly GCF_019186545.1 of Solanum stenotomum. Taxonomy (NCBI): domain Eukaryota; kingdom Viridiplantae; phylum Streptophyta; class Magnoliopsida; order Solanales; family Solanaceae; genus Solanum; species Solanum stenotomum. Next base: position 30,808,655 of record NC_064283.1, read on the forward strand.
GTTTATGCATTATTAGATCTAGGGAGGACACTTTCTTTTGTAACTTTGTATATAGTAGTAATTCCTTTGTTAGTCCAAAAACTCTCTAAGAACCCTTCTTAGTCTCTAATTTAGTTGGTGACCCAGTTATAGCTATATGGGTATACAAAAAGTGTTGTGGCGCTGTTTCCCAGAAAGTCACTTTAATAGACCTAGTAGATTTTGATATCATTCTAGGAATGGATTTATTACATTTCTGTTAAACCTCAGTCGATTGTAGAACTAGGATCGTTTGGTTTAAGTTTCCAAACGAGCCAATCTTAGAGTGGAAAGGTTGTAGCTCAGTGCCTATAGGTCGATTTTATCTTCTACCTTAAGGCTAGGAAATTGTTTTCTAGAGGGCATTTTTATCATCTTTATTGGGTTAAGGATTCAAACTCTGAAACCTCAACTTTGGTGTCAGTCCCTATCGTAAATGAGTTTCAAGAAGTGTTCCCAGAATATCTTCTCAGAGTTCCTCCCGAAAAGGGAAATCAACTTCAGAATAGATCTCCTTCGAGATAACCAACCCATTTTGATTCCTCTTACAAAATTGCTCTAGCTAAGCTAAAGGAATTGAAAGAACAATCGAAAGACCTTTTAAATAAAGGCTTTATCAGACCCAACATCTCTCCATGGGGTGCTCCAGTGTTGTTCATGTGAAAGAATGACGGTTCTCTTAGAATGTGCATTGACTACCGTCAGTTGAACAATGTCACAATGAAGAAAAAATATCCATCCACCAGATTGATGACTTGCTCGACAAACTTCAGGTGCTAGTTGCTTTTCTAAGATAGATCTCATATCGGATAATCATGAGCTCAAACACAGAGATAATGTTATCCCAAAGACATCCTTCAGGACTCGATATGGTGACTATGAATTTGTAATATTGTCGTTTTGATTAACGAATGCTCCTGCAACTTTCATGGACTTAATCAGTAGGGTGTTCAAACTATATTTAGATTTTTGGTGATTGTCTTTATTGAGATATGCTCATATATTCTCGGAGTGAGGAAGACCATGAGACTCATTTGAGAGTTATTCTCAAACCCTCAAAGATCGGAAGCAATTCACTAAATTCAACAAATGTATTTTTTTTTACCGTCGGTTGCTTTCCTTTTTCATGTGGTAACCAACGAAGGGATCCGAGCAGATTCTCAGAAACTTGAGGCAGTGAAACACTGGCTAGGACCCAACTTTCCAATTGATTTAAAAAGTTTCTTGGGTTTGTCCATTTATTACAAGAGGTTTGGTAAAGGATTTTCATCCATAGCTTCCCCATTGACTAAGTTAACTCACAGAAAGGTCAATTTGCAGTGGTAAGATGAGTGTGAGAAAAACATCTTAGAACTGAAGACGAGGTTAACTACAACCCCGGTCTTGACTCTACTAGAGGGATCAAACAGTTATGTGGTTTATTGTGATGCATCTACGGTCGTTTGAGGTTTTGTATTGATGCAACATGGTATGGTCATAACTTATGCTTCTAGGCAGCTTACTGTCGATGGGAAGAACTGTCACGCCTCGAGGCTACCCCCTTTATGTAAACAGGGGGTGTAGGATCACGAGTGACCCCACACTAACCTTGAGTTGGCATATCAACGCATACTTAAACAACTTAACAAAAGATACTATGAGGAAGCTTAAAACATGAGATAAGCTAAATGATAGGGAAAACCCAAAATAGATCTAAATATATAAATACTGAGTAAGAGTAAATGATACTGGACTATAACTCAAAATACTAAAGATGAATCTGTTTATGTCTGAAATAATCCTCTAACTGACTAGAGATATTGGGACATGCCCCTAACTAACTCTAGAAAAAATTGAAACTAAAATGAAAGACTAAATGTAGAAGAAAATGTATGTCATCCTTGAAGAATGCGGACTCACCACAGATACTGTTGAATACAAATTGGGAACCGATCTACACTTGATCTAAATACTGAGGACCTGAACCTACATCAAGAAAATATGTAGCGCAGAGTATGCGTCAGTACTTGAAAAGGACCGAGCATCCAAGATAGGATAAAAATGAACAAACATATAATATAACAAAGCATAAAGAGCGATGATATAATCTGAACATGATAAAGAGACTGAGATATACTGAATATGAACTAAGCTAAATGCAATGACCGAGTACATAACATGCTGAAACAGAATGCTGAAATATATGTGAAACATGGTCAATTGAACTAGAGTCATATTATGGGAGCTACTATTAACCGATATAAAACAACGTGAGCTAACGTGGAGTCCAATCTACAACTCGGTGTTAAGCCTACTCCCAACTAGAAATGTGTACAATATAACATAGCAGCTAAATCGCAACAATTCTCTAAAGTTCTAGAAACCCTAGGCCTAAACAATATATAGGGAATCAAGCATCTGAATGAATTCAATGGACCTAATTTGTGAAAGGAAGCCACTAGTGAAATCCGACATACCTGGTGATGAATTCCACGGAGAAATCTTTCGATTTTAAGGCTGGAACTAGAGAAAAGTTGTTGCGTTCTTGGAGAAGGCTTGGTCGACTGATTTTTTCTTTTTGCTCTAGGTTGATCGATTTTTGAAGAATAAATTGGTTAGGGTAAGTTTTGATTTAGTTACTAGGCTTAAACTAACTAAAACTACATAGTTTATGGGTTAAACAACATAGTTTAGGTGTCCAACGCATAGGGGAAAAGACCAAATGACCCTCACTTAAAATATGTCGATTCCATCAACGACTCTTGACCCACGGAGCATGGACTGACCGACGGTCTGTCCTTGCAGGGCGTCGTTTGGCTTTAGAGGATAGGAATGTGGGGCCCGAACCGCAGACCTTGACCATGAACCGTAGGTCAATACTTAGCTTAATTTTCTAACGTTCTAGGAAGGTAGTTGCAGGTGGGCAACCACGGATCCCACCTACTGTCCGTGGGTCAACCTATGGCCATTAGGTGGCCCCTCATTTGTGGCACCTGCAAATGCTTAAAATCTACATTTTTACTTTTCTGAATCAGGGGTGTGACATTAACTCACCCTTGAGAAAATGCATCCTTGAATGATGCCTAAACTAGCTGAATATGGATGGATGGAGCTGCAATCCCTACCGCTAAGTACTTGAAACTGAAATTTTACTGAACTGAGTTCCAAGAAAATGCAAATACGCTGAAAATACAAGATTAACTGAAGGAATAAGACATTCAAACTGAATTTATGCAGTAATAAACTGAGAGACTGGAGAGCAACTATTACCTCAAAATGGAATGGAATCAGAACAAAAGATATGAGGATACTTGGCCTTCATGGCTGCTTCTGCTTTCCAAGTAGCTCCCCCTATGGATTGACTGTTCCACAAAACCTTAACCTAAGCGACTTCTTTATTTCTCAACCTTTGAACCTGACGATTAAGAATTTCAACTGGAACATCTTCATAAGTGAGACTATCCTTCATAACCACACTTTCTAATGGTAATATAGATGTTGGATAACCCACACATTTCTTCAACAGGGAAATGTGAAAGATTGGATCGACTGCTGCTATTTCTGCTTGCAGCTCTAACTAATAAGCCACTTTACCAACCTTTTTCAAGATCTCCCATTTCTAGGACTGATCTCCCATTTCTCCTTACATCTGCATAGGACTTCTGATGACTCTAGGGTGTCTTGAGTCTATCTATGTTGAGCTGAAATTTTTCCATAGCATCATGAACCAAATCTTGCCCTATCAAGGTTGCTTCACCTACTTCAAACCAACCGACTAGATAATTACATCTACGCCCATACAATGCCTAATAAGGGGCCAGCTGCATGCTAGAATGACAACTATTATTGTAGGTGGACTTTAAAAGAGGAAAGTGATCATCCCTGCTGCTCTTGAAGTCGATCACGCAAGCTCTGAACATGTCCTCTATGGTCTGAATTGTACGCTCTGCCTGACCATCCGTTTATGGATGAATAGTTGTGCTAGATTTACTGGAGTACTCTGAAATGACTTTGAGAAAGGAAAGGTAAACTGAGGACCTTTATCTCAAATGATAGACAAAGGAACCCCATGCAACCTGACTATTTCATTAATGTAAAGCTTGGCGTAGTTCCCCACTGATCTGTAGTCTTAACAACCAAAAAATGAGTGGACTTAGTAACCTATCTACTACCACCGAAATAGAGTCATGGTATATATGAGTACGAAGTAAACTTGTGTTGAAATCCATGTTTATCACTTCCCAATTCCATGTAGCAATATTAATCTCTTGAGTCATACCTCATGGTTTCTTGCGGTCTACCTTCACCTATTGACAATGCGGGCATTTAGCCACAAAATTTGCTATATCCCTATTCATGCCATTCCACCTAAAGACTTCCTTCATATAATGATAAATCTTAGTGGCGCCTGGATAAATAGAATACCTGGAGTTCTAGGCTTCTGTAAGGATATATTGTCTCAACTTACCCACCTTAGGAACACCTAAATAATCGTGGTAGTGAAGCACGCCATCTCCATCTTGGGATAACTTTCTGCTGATGAACTGCACCCTTCAATTGAAGCAATATAGGATCATTGTCTTGTTCCTCCTTAACCTCCTTTACCAATGAAGATTCAGACCTATTCTGAACTATCACACCATCATCTGATATGTTCTTAAGGCAAACTTCTAAGTGAGCAAGCCGGTGGACATCTTTTGCTAATTCATTTCTTCCTTCCTCAACATTGGCTACACTACCCATAGATTGTCTGCTAAGAGAATCATCTACTACATTGGCCTTACCAAGATGGTAAAGCACATTCATATCATAGTTTTTGAGGAACTGATCCTACTCCTCTGGCGAAGATTTAACTTTTTCTGGGTGAACACATAAATAAGAGTCTTATGGTCTGGGAATACATCTACGTGAACACCAAACAAGTAATGTCTCCAAATATTTAGGGAAAATACTACGGTTGCAAGCTCGAGGTCATGAGCTGGGTAGTTCTTCTAATGCACCTTACCTCACTACCTCAACACATAACATAGGCCGATTGTGGATGCATCACAGTAAATAACATAACCATTTGAACCCTCTAGTAGAGTCAAAGTAGGAGTTGTAGTCAACCTAGTTTTCAGTTCGGAGAAGCCCTTCTCACACTCCTCTAACCACTGAAACTTTACCTTTTTCAGGGTCAACTTGGTCAATGGGAAAGCTATGGACAAAAATCCTTCAATGAATCTCCTATAATAACCAGCCAAACCCAAGAAACTTCCGATATCTGTTGGAGAGGTGGCTCTGGGCCATAGCTTGATTGCCTCTATTTTTCTGAGAATCCACTCGGATCCCTTCGCTAGATATGATATGACAAAGGAAGGAAACTAATTGTAGCTAAAATTCACATTTGCTAAACCTAGCGAATAACTGGCGATCTATGAGAGTTTGCAGAACAACTCTGGAATGAGTCGCATGTTCCTCCTCATTCCTAGAATAAATAAAGATATCATCAATAAAAACAATAATGAACGAGTCCAAATATTGCTTGAACACCCTATTCATTAAATCCATGAAAGCTGCAGGAGCATTGGTTAGTGTAAATGTTATAACTACAAATTCATAATGACCATACCGAGTTTTGAAGGATGTTTTCGGGATGTCACTCTCTCTGACTCTGAGCTGATGATAACCGAATCTGAGGTCTATTTTTGAAAAAATATCTAGTACCCTGAACATGGTCGAACAAGTCATCAATCTCGGGGATAGGGTACTTATTCTTGATCCTCACTTTGTTCAACTACTAATAGTCAATGCACATCCTGAGAGAACCATCTTTCTTTTTCACGAATAACACTGGACAACCCAATGAGAGATACTAGGTTTGATTAAGCCCTTATCTAGAAGGTCTTTCAACTATTCTTTCAATTCCTTAAGCTTAACTGGAGCCATTCTATAAGAATAAATCAAAATAGGCTGGGTATCTGGAAGGAGATCTATTCCGTAGTCGATTTCCCTTTCAGAAAGAACTCCGTAAAGATCTTTTGGAAACACATTTGGAATCTCATTTACCACGGGAGCTGAATCGAGATTTGGGGTTTTGGAGTTTTAATCCTTAACCCGAACAAGATGATAGATATACCCCTTGGAAATCATTATTTTGGCCTTAAGGTAAGAAATAAATCGACCCGTAGGCATTGAGCTACTACCCTTCCATTCTAAAAGTGGTTTGCTTGAAAACTGAAAATGAACGATCCTAGTTATACAATTGACTGAGGAATAAAAGGAATGTAACCAATCCATGCCTAGAATGATACCAAAGTCTACCATTTCTAACTCTATAAGATCTACTGAGGTGACTTTTTGAGAGACTGTGACAGGGCAATTTCTGTATACCCATCTAGTTATAACTGGGTCACCAACTTGAGTACAGACTGAGAAGGGTTCCAAGACAGTTTCTAGACTGACACCAAGGTTCACTGCTATATATGGAGTTACAAAGTAAAGAGTACCCCTGGATCTAACAAAGAATAAATATCTAAATGATAGACTCGTAACGTACCAGTATCCACATCAGGAGAATCTTCCCATTCTTAGCGAGTCTGGAGAGCATATAACCTGTTCTGGTGCTGACCGCCACCTGTACTAGATAAAGTACCCTGCTGAGTTGGGCGACCTGTTGATGTTGCTGGGAGCTGTATACTAAGCCCTATGATTTTTACCTTCTTGTCCCTATTGAGAAGAATAGAAATCTCTGAACCTGTGACCGGACTGACCATAACCAAAACATCCTTCCCTGCTTGCAAGATACTCGTCCTAATGGTTCTTACCATACTTTTGACAAGTTGGGTAGGTCCTGTTGCCTGCAACACTCACCTGAGACTTAGAGCCTGATGCCCTACCTTTTTTATCCTTTCGAATGTGGGGGATGGAGCACTAGCTGATGAAGGTGCTGGTGCTGAAGACTTATGCTGAAACTACGAGAGATTTCCACCACCAGATTTCTGCTGAGAGTACTCATAGTTCCCTGTTCTTCCCTTTTTGTTGTGCTTAACTAGTTCTCTAAGCTTATCTCCTTCAACCTGCTGAGCATGAGTCATGAGCCTAGAGATATTCATATCCTTAAACAACATAGCATTTCTGCACTCTGTTTTCACCAAGTTAGATACCCCAAATACAAACTTACTCATTTGTGCCTTGGGATCGACAACCATATGTGGAGCATACCTAAAGAGCTGGGTAAACTTGCGTCCGTACTCTTGGACTGACATGGAACCTTGTCTCAAATTCATAAACTCCTGAGCTTTAGCTTCTGTCAACTTTCTTGGAAAGAATATGTCCAGAAAACCTCCGGGAGAACACTCCCAAGTCACATGAGTTGCATTCTCACCCGTATTTTTCTTCCACTGCGTGAACCATATGTGAGCCACATCCTTAAGCTGGTAGGACGCTAACTCTTCCCAATTATTTCCAGTCACTTGCATCACTCCAAAGATTTTCTTGCCCTAATGAATATAGTTCTGGGGTCTTCACCAACTTGCGACGCTAAAAACTCGGGCGAATTCATCCTAACAAAATCTCGGACCCTAGCTTCCACTGATCCACCACAAATATTTTCAAGAAGTGGACCTGTTGATTGTTCTGGTTGGCTACACTCTAAGCCAAAAGATGGATAGCATTTTAAAACTATGCATTCGAAACCTCATGGTCTGGGACCAGAGGAACTGCGTTAGCATTGTGGGCATTAACATTCCTTGCCTAAGCTCTACGAGGAAGCATGATCTGAAATGCATAACGTCGAGTTAAAAAGGAGATCATACCCACGCACGATAAGAATAAAAAGAAAGTGAAGGTTTCTCAAAACACTTTGTAGCCTCCCCCTCATAGGTGTGGCACATTTCATACTCATAAATAGGACTCTACTTAGTACAACTTTTCAGACACCCTAGGAATCTTAAACCCAACCTGGCTCTGATACCAAGTTTGTCAAACCCCGAGGCTACCTCCTTGACATAAAAATGAGACCTAGGATCACGTGTGACCGTAAGCTAACCCTGAGCTGACATATCAAAGCATACTTAAACAACTGAACAAAATATACTATACGGAAACTTAAAACATGAGATAAACTGAATGATTGTGAATAACTAAAATAGATCTAAATGTATAAATACTGAGTAAGAGTTAATGATACTGGACTATAACTCCAAATACTAAACCAGAATTTGTCTTTGTCTGAAATAAGCCTATAACTGACTAGAGATGTTGGGACACGCCCCTAACTAACTCTAGCAAAAAATGAAACTACAATGAAAGACTAAATGTAAAAGAATTTGTCTATATCCTCGAAGAATGAGGACTCACCACTGATACTACTGAATACGGATGAGGAACCGATCTACACGTGATCTGAATACTCAGGACCTAAATGTACATCACGAAAAGATGTAGCGCATAGTATGTGTCAATAATTGGAAGGAACTAAGCATGCAGGATAGGATAAAGCTAAAGAAACATATAACAAAACAAAGCATACAGAGCAATGATATAATCTAAACATGATAAAAATATAAAGATATACTAAATATGAACTAAACTGAATGCAATGACTAAGTACATAACATGATTAAACTAAATACTGAAATATATCTGAAACCTGGTCGATTGCACTTGAATCAGACTATGGGAGCTACTATTAACCGACATAAAACCACGTAAAGTAACATGGAGTCCGATGTATATGTCCCATCGACAGGACCCAATACACCTTGCCTGGGGTATAAAGGCATGACTGGCGTGATCACTAAAACTAATGCCCACAGAGCGGACTTGCAAGCCTATGGGGGCACGTAGCTCTAGGATTATAGGGGTACACAGAACCCTAGTCCAACTCGGTGTTAAGCCTACTCCCAACTAGAAATATGTACAATACAACATAACTGAAATATACCAGATATCTCAATATTCTTTCATACTAAGTGAGAGTGCAACATTTTTGTACTAATAATGAAACATTCAAAATCTGAGGCATGTATATATGTTTATCTGACATAGCTAGTGTATTTCATGAAATAAATGAATCTACACAACTAGGGTTCTGAGTTTCATGCAAGGAACTAAGCAACAATGTTATAAAAATATGATAATCTTATTAAGAACACTATAGCAGCTAAATCGCAACAATTCTCTAAAGTTGTAGAAACCCCAGGTCTAAACAATATATAGGGAATCAAGAATCTGACTTATCTCTAGCGACCTAATGGGTGAAAGGAACCCACTAGTGAAATCTCACATATCCAGTGAAAAATTCCACAAAGAAATCATTCGATTTTAAGGCTGGAACTAGAGAAAAGTTGTTGCATTTTTGGAGAGGGCTTGGTCGACTAATTTTCTATTTTTGCTCTAGGTTGATCAATTTTTGAAGAATGAATTGATTATGGTAAATTTTGATTTAGTTACTAGGCTTAAACTAACCAAAACTACATAGTTTAGGGGTCGAATGATGTAGTTTAGGTGTCCAACACATAAGGAAAAAAACCAAATGACCCTCACTTAAAATATGTCGAAGCTAGTGACGACCCCTGACCGACGGACCGTGGACTCACCGACGGTCCATCTTGGCATGGCGTCACTTGGCTTCAGAGGACATGAATCTGGGGCCCGAACCACGGAGCGTCGTCCCACCTACAGTTTGTAGGTCCTGGCGTAGGTGAAGACTTAGTTGAACTTTCTAGGATTCTTGGGAGGGAGTTGCAAGTGGGTTACAACAGACCCCACCTACGGTCCGTGGGTCAACTTGCGATCCGTAGGTGGCACCCCATTGGTTGCACCTGCAATAGCTAAAAATTTGCATTTTTACTTTTCTGAATCTGGGATGTTACAAGAACTACCCACCTCATGATCTTGAGCTTGCAGTTATAGTGTTTGCCCTAAAGATTTGGAGACACTACTTGTATGGTGTTCATGTTGAAGTGTTCACAAATCATAAGTGCCTCCAATATGTTTTCACTAAGAAAGAGTTGAATCATCATCAGGTGAGATGGCTTGATTTTCTCAAAGACTATGACCTGAACGTGCTTTATCATGCGGGTAAGGCCAATGTAGTGGTTGACACCCTCAGAAGCCACTACTACAAAAAAGTGTTATAGTGGCAATTATTTAGCAGCAATTAATTATTTATCGCTAATTAATTCTTTAAGCTGAGATATTAGTGGAAGATGAACTATAGCCGCTAAAAGATATATTTTTAGTGACAAAAAAAATTAATATGCCAGTAAAAGTCATTACTTTGAAGTCAACTTCGATCATTTTTTCCTCCAAAAATAACTAGTACGATTAACTATTCCCTCCAATCATATCATATATCACATATATATATTAAAGAACCTTAGACCCGCCTACGCGGCGAGAACCTTAGGCCCGCCTACGCGGTGCCACCACAAACCATAATTCACTTTTAATTTATTTATTTCCAAAATTATCCTTCCCTTTTCATGAAAAGTTGTGACATTTATGAAAAAATGTTAATTTTATCGAAAGTTGCGACTTTAATGAAGAGTTGTGACTCTTATGGAAAGTTGTGGCTTGTATGAAAAGTTGCGACTTTATTGAAAAGTTGTGCCTTTTATGAAAAGTTGTGACGTTTATGAAAGGTTGTGACATTTCCGAAGGGTTGAAACTTTTCCAAATAATTGTAACCTTTCGGATAAGGCACAATAAAATAGAGTGATTTCCTCTCAGCTTAAAACAACGAAAATTCTGAATCTTTTCTTCTTCTTCTTCACAGTTAAATATATATGTATTTTGCTCATGTTGAGTGGCTCACTAACACCATTGCTTATGTTAAAGATCTTGGTATGTTTTTTTACAGTCATTAATTTATGCTTATGTTATAAAGGATAAATGATAAGATGTAATAATTTTCATTTTCTTTTACATTATTAATGTTTCTTACTAGGTAATCTTGTCTGTAAGTTAACATAGTGTTTTATTTTTAATGACTGCTAGGTTTTAATTATTATTTTCTTAATTTTGTGATATTAAATTCCCACGCGAAGTGCGGGTTTTACTAGTATATGTATAAAAGAGAACCCTAGGATTGCCTACGTGGCGCCACCACAAATAAGGATTCCCTTTTAATTTATTTATTTCCAAAATTAGCCTTCCTCTTTCATGAAAAGTTGTGACTTTTATGCAAAGTTGTTATTTTTATTGAAAAATTAGGACTTTTATGAAAAGTTCTGACGTTTATGAAGAGTAGCGACTTTTATGAAAGGTTGTAACATTTATGAAATGTTGTGACCTTTTCGAAGAGTTGTGACTTTTTCAAAGAGTTGTGACTTTTTCAAAGAGCTATGACTTTTCCGGTAAGGCACAATAAGCATTTTTTTACACTATCTTTTGTTGTCTATAAATAGTGGGGTTTCCTCTCATTTTAAAACAACGAAAATTTTGAACTTCTTCTCCTTCTTCTTCTTCTTCTTCTTCTTCTGCATAATTAAATATTTGCGTACTTTCCTCCTGTTGAGTGGCTCACTGACACTATTGTTATTGTATCATTACACTGTTGAATAAAATAGTTTCATCCTGAGAGGATCTATTTCTATAAACCTCGAGTACCAGAGGGGAATGATTTTCTTAAGGAGACACATTCAGTGGGGTCGATCTTTTCTTTCTATTTCATTCTATTGTTACAGATCCTGGTATGTTTTTTTACAACCATCATTTATGCTTATGATATTAATTATTCTTTTTGAGTACATGTTTTAAACTGTGTTGTTTATATTTCTGTAAAGTCAATATTATAAGTATTTGTTAGTGTACACTCTATGTAAATCCAACTACTGTAGATTCAGAAAAAATATTTTATAGAATACATTTATTTACAACAATCTCCAAAGAAATCTTTTCTTCTCCAAGAGATCATGCCTAAAAATTCATATGATTTTTGTTGTTTTCATAATAATGTTAATATTAACAGGAGATAAAAATAATAGAAAGTCAAATGATTGAATTAAAACTAGCAATTAATTATAATTATTTGATACATAATGATACCTAATATCTCACACCAAAGTACCTTTTTGAACTTTTTTCTCATTATCCCTTACTTCTCTTTCATCCTTTGCAAGGGTCCTTAATGTTTTATTTATGCACAACTTCAATTCCAAACACTATCATAAATATATTACATATGAAATTTGGAATTTTGAAGATTGCATTTTAATTTTAAAACCCAAAATGACTACATATTACTTATTGGTACATCATATGATTATGAAACCTTTTAGTCTGATAAACATATTAGTTAAACATATATATTATTAAAAATTATTTAATATTTTGAAAGTAATTGATAAGTTATACTAACGAAAATTGCAAAGAAGAAAAATGAGAATAATATTTATTTGACTCTCTAATTAAAGATAGTATGTAACCATGAATGTAAATGATCAAATAAACTAACCATTCTAAAATTTCAAAAGCAAATTAATGAATTTGTAAAATGAAATTATGTAAACTAGGAGAAAATAGTGTTATGATTTGTAATTTTTCCTTTTCTTTTAATAAAATAAATGGTAAACTACAATTGAATAGCCTCTATACTCTTAAAAATAGATTTATATAAAAAATACTATAACATCTAAATACAAGAAAAGTTCTATTCTAATTTTTTTTAAGAAGAATGTTCTAACAGCGCGAACCGCGGACCCATTTACTAGTTATTAATATAAATTTTAAAATTAAAAAGTTAAAAGAAAAACCATATTACCTCTATAGTCAACTGCCCTATATATAGATTTGCACCTCTGCCCCATTCACTATAGTGTTGCCTTATTCAAGGTTTAATTTGATGGAAATTGTCAGTTTCAAAATTTTCATATACATCATTCTAAGTAATTAATCCAAAAATTAATGGAACAATATCATGTTCTTATTGAAACAAAATCCTATCACATAGTAGCTACCAGAATATTGGGTCAACTTTTGCTAACTGATTGAATATGAATTGATTTCGGGATCTATGTGAAGTTTGAAGGTTTCTCAATTTTGTTCAGTATTTACGTTTTTCTGAACGTTTTGACTGAATTGATCGAATCCTTTACTTTGGTGTCTTCATCGGATAAACATTCTACTTCCCAGATATTCAAACAATTGGGGTGCTTTCTATTTTGTAAAGATAATTCTTTTGTATTTACGAAGTATTTATGTCTACTATTAATTTGTTGAGAAATTGATTGATTTGTTTGCTATGATTTTTGTTAATGTATTCAATTCTAGTGATTGTTTGTTTGAATCTCAAATAGAACACCAAACTATTTAAAATGTTTTGTAGTATGTTGATGTGTATGTTCAAGTTGAGGATGTTATTAAATTGGAACTGAATTTCTTCTATATTTTGGGATTTAATTGAAAAGGAATGTTTGATTCTTAATTGTTCTCTAAGTTTAGAAATTGAGAACTTTTCCTTGTTTCCATGATTAAGAAATAGAAACCAAGGCGAATCGATGAAACATCATTACTTAGTCTGTGATAATACTCTTTTACAACTATATGAATTGTGCAATTGGTAATTTGAAAAATACATTGTTCATTGCTATATTTTTTATAAGTCGTCATAAAGTAAATATGAGACTGAATTTATGACATGAGTCACATTCTGTAACGACCTGACTCCGTCGTCAGAGAAAAGCCAATGGGCAAAGAATTGAGGTCTGAAACCATTTTGGTAGTAACTTGGAATTTGCTAGCCTAGTCCAGATTTGGACGAAATTAGATTCTTTAAGGTGTAGGGAAATCTGGTAACGATCGGGTGATTTATTTATATTTTGATTACATGAGTGGTTAGATAACTCGTTAAGAACCCGTATAACTTTACATAATTGAATTCAGGCAAGTAGAACTCTCAGAATTGATGTTAGCGTGAGGGGCATTTTCTAAGAATCGCGGGTTAGAGGTGTGTTGTGAAATGGGGATTTTGGAATTCTTTAAATAGCTCTCTGTTTCGTGCAACCCGCCTTGGCAGGAATCTTGGTCGCTCTGGCGGGGCCGCTACAGCGGCCTCGACGTGACTTAAGGTTGTTAATAAACCCCTAAATGACCTTATTATGCACTTTTCATCTTTTAGAGCTAAAGAACGAACCTTGGGCGATTCCTACTCGTTTTCCACAATTTTTGAGCCTAAATGTTAGCCTTTCACTCCCCGAATCCATTTTTCTATCCATAGAACGTAATAGAATAGGTGAATATTGATGGGGGAGGGTTTTGTTCTAGATTCTATAGTGGAAACAACCCTAATTTGTATAATTGGGATCATGGGTTTAATTTAGGGTTCATAGAATTGTTAGTAGTTTGGGTAATTAGTGATTATTTATTGATTCCTGTATATATTGATATATTGATTGTTTGTAGACCAAGAACAAGCAGAAAAAATCCGGAAAGGGGAGGATCAAGTTTCTTAGGGTTTCAAGCTCGTTTCAAGGTAGGTGATGGTTCTGATTTCATGTTAGTGTGATGTTTGTATGTAATTGCTTCATTATAATGCATGTATGTATGCGAAGGTTGCATTATTGATCACCCTAATTGTAAATGAGGATAATTGAATAATTGTATGTCATAAATCACCTCTTGTTGTATGATTGTGAGAATATACATTGTGATTGTGATTGTGATTTGTTGAATGGGGGGTCTTATGATCTGACACACTAACAAAGATCGGTTTCCATATTTCGGCATAAATATGGGATCAGTTACCACGTTTCCGCATAAACATTGGATCGAGTACCATGTTTCGGTTTGCTAACAGTTTAGGTGTGTGTTCCATGAGAGGACCATTGAATTGGGTTTCGTGAGAGGACCATTGAATTGTGTTGTGTATCTACTTGTGATGAGTTCGTTCATATCTAATGACGATTGATATTGGAAGACGGTATTGTAACACCCCGGAAATTCTATGACTTAAGTTAGAGCCTCACCTTATTAATAATGACTTAAAAACAGTTAAAATGATATTTCTAAACCTAAATTAATGCAATGGACTTGGTTTGGAAGAGTAACAGTCTAAACGTCAAGAAACGACCACGACGTCCGAAAACTAGAGAATAATGTGTTGTAGTGTGTCCTTAGGTTTTGGACAGGTTTGGGAGTGTTGTATGATGGTATAATCTTGTAAAAAGGTTTAAATTAGGTAAGTATATGTTCATAGGGTCAAAACGTCCGGGTACGACCTTCCAAGGACCTTCAAGGACCCAAACATGGACCCAAAAGCTGTCAAAAATGCAGCAAACGACGAGACCAAGACGCACGGCCCGTAGAATGGTCGACGGACCGTAAGTCATGGCCATGAGCCAATACTTAGTCGTGGGAGACTCGACCCCCCCAAAAGGGAGCCTCAATACCAAACGACGGATGACCAGCACGGTCCGTAACTCCACGTACGGTCCGTAGGTGGAGGGTCGTAAGTCCTGGAAGTTTTTAAGTTTTTAGTTTTTAGGTTAGGGGTCTTAATTTCAGTTAGTTATTTAATTAAGGTTTAAGATGGGTGGTTAGTTAACTAATTATCATTTTAAACCTAACTATAAGACCATAACCCCAAGACTATAACTCACACAACTAAACTCACAAGTCAAACTTATTGTTTCTCAAAACTCTCTCAACTAAGAACCCCATTGAAAAAGAAGACCAAGGTTCATATAGGGCAGCAAGGTTTAGATTTTTCTCCATTATTTCTCAAGGAATTAACTAAGGTATGGTTGCTTATCACTCTTGGGATTCCTTTCCCCAAGAGGCCCCTTCAAGATGAATTTCAAAATCTCCAATTTCTAGGATCTCAATCCAAAAACGTGGGTCTTCTTTCTAAAGTGAAATTGATGTTATAAACTGAATTTGATTGATGTTATATGAATAATTATGAATAAATTTATGTTGTATTTGTGGTTTCTTGATGAATTCCTAATGAGACCCATGTTTCTCCTTCTTTTCCTAATCCTAACCCTAGTTTGTGTTGGATATTGATTGATGGCTATGAATTGAAGGTGATGTTATATAATTCATGTTTGTATGATGTTTCTACCCTAGGTTATGTATAATTTCTATGAAATTAGGGTTGAGTCTTTGAATGAAGCCTTGAAGGCTATGAAGGGAATATGTCAATTGATTATATTGATGTTGATGATGTTATTACTTCATGAATTACCTTGTATTATGTATTGGTTATGAATTGTTGGTAATTGTAGTATGAATGCCCCAAAGAGGGGAAGAAGGTATGAAGGTTAGTTCTCCTTTGAACTCAAGTATGAAAGGTGAATTACTTAGATTGTAATTATGTTATACCTTATGTGTTGTTGTGGTAAATGAATGTAGGTCGGCTAAGCTAATCCCAAGCATGGACATTTCACGTCTTATGTTCATGCCGAACAAATTGAGGAGCAAAAGTTTAAGAAAGTTGGTAGATAATTGAACAGGTCAAGGGCCGATGATGGAAATTCTTCTAAGGTTAGGTTTGAAATCCAAGATAAACCAAAGTTAAAAAAAGAGGTTTTCCAACCAAGGTCATCCTAACACTCCAAGGGTCAAGAGAGGTAAAGTGTCTACCCCCAAGCCTTAAGAAACAAAAGGTGGTGGTCCTTATGTTGAGAAGCCTATTTGTACAAAGTGTGGCCGAAAACATGAAAGCAAGTGCCTAGTTGGCACGAGAAATTGCTATGGTTGTGGTAAGAGCGGTCGCATGAGGAGGGACTGCCCTATGCTAAAGGCTCGAGGAGGGGAAAATGCTCAAGCACAAACGAGTGGCCCAAATCCCGATGCTCCTAAGAAGAATCACTTCTATGCTCTCTAATCCCGAGGTGACCAAGAGAGTTCTCCGGATGTTGTGATCGGTATGTTACAAGTATTTGCAATTAATGTTTATGCATTGTTGGATCCCGGTGCCACTTTGTCTTTTGTAACCCCTTTGGTGGCTATGAAGTTTGATATGCTTCCTGATATCTTCACCTTTTTGGTTTCCAGCCCGGTGGGTGATTCCATAATTGCTAAAAGAGTGTATAGGGGTTCTCCCATATCATTGCCCAATAGAGCCACTTTGGTTGATTTGGTGGAACTTGATATGTTGGACTTTGATGTTATATTGGGGATGGATTGGCTTCATGCTTTTTTTTGCGTCCATAGATTGTAGAACCCGAATTGTGAAGTTTCAATTTCCTAATGAACCCATTTTAGAATGGAAGGGAGGAAATTCCGTCCCTAGGGGAAGGATCATTTCATGTCAACAAGCTTATAAGTTGATTTCTAAGGGTTCTCTTTATCACATTGTGAGGGTCAAGGATCTTAAGTCTGAGATTCTTCCTTTGGAGTCAGTCCCCGTTGTGAAGGATTTTCCAGAAGTCTTTCCCGATGACTTACCTGGGATTCCTCCCGAACGGGAAGTGGATTTCGGCATAGATTTATTGCCAGATACACAACCCATTTCAATCCCTCCTTACCGGATGGCCCCAGTGGAGTTGAAGGAATTAAAAACTCAACTCAAGGATTTGTTGGATAAAGGTTTCATCCAACCTAGTATATCTCCTTGGGGTGCACCAGTGTTATTTGAGAAGAAGAAGGATCGATCTCATTGTATGTGTATTGATTACCGATAATTAAATAAGGTGACCATTAAGAACAAGTATCCACTCCCTAGGATTGATGATTTATTTGATAAACTTCAAGGAGCGAGTTACTTTTCAAAAAATGATTTGAGGTCGGGTTATCACCAACTTAGGGTGAGAGGTGTTGATGTTCCAAAAACAACCTTCCGAACAAGATACGGTCATTTTGAGTTCTTAGTGATGTCCTTTGGTCTTACAAATGCCCCGGCGGCTTTCATGGACCTTATGAACCGTGTGTTTAGAAATTATCTAGACTCATTTGTTATTGTCTTTGTCGATGACATCTTGATATACTCAAAAAGTGAGGATGATCACATGAATCATTTGAGGATAGTACTGCAAGTCCTCATAGATCACCAACTCTATGCTAAGTTTGGCAAGTGCGAGTTTTGGCTAAGATCAGTTGCTTTCTTTGGTAACATTTTTTTTAGTGAGGGTATTGAAGTTGATCCAAAGAAAACCGAAGTGGTCAAAACTTGGCCTAGACCTTTGAGTCCTTCCGACATCCGATGCTTTTTGGGTTTGGCCGGTTACTACCGGAGGTTTGTTGAGGGATTCTCATCTATTGCATCTCCATTAACGCCCTTAACTCAAAAGAAGTCCAATTTCGAATGGTTGGAATATTGTGAAAGGAGCTTCCAATTGTTAAAAGATAATCTCACCTCCGCTTCGATTCTAACCTTACCGGAGGGAACCGAAGGGTTTGTAGTATATTGTGACCGTTCTCAAGTGGGTTTGAGTTGTGTCCTCATGCAACAAGGTATGGTTATGGCTTATGCCTCGAGACAACTCAAGGTGCATGAGAAGAATTATCCAACTCATGACCTTGAGCTAGCGGCCGTAGTCCTTGCCTTAAATATTTGGAGTCACTATCTCTATGGGGTACATGTGGAGATGTTTACCGATCACAAGAGCCTTCAATATATTTTTACCCAAAAAGAATTAAATCTCCGACAAAGGATGTGGTTGGAACTGTTGGAAGATTCCGATATAAGTGTCCTGTACCACCCCGGGAAAACAAATGTAGTTGCGGATGGTTTGAGTCGTGTATCTATGGGTAGTGTGCCTCATGTGGAAGAATAGAAAAGGGAGTTAGCCCGTGCTGTACATAGGCTAGCCCTGTTGGGTGTCCAACTTGAAGATTCCACAAAATGAGGTTTCATGGTCCGTCATAATTCCGAGTCATCGGTTGTTGTTGACGTGAAGTCTAAGAAACATCTTGACCCTTTTTTGATGGAACTAAAAGAGTCGGTTCTCAACAAAGCAATAGAAACTTTCTCTAAAGGAGAAGATGGGGTGCTTAGGCACCAAGAGAGGTTATGTGTGCCAGATGTGGATGGCCTAAGAAAGACAATCTTACAGGAGGCCCATGGGTCCCGATACTCTATCCATCCAGGAGCCACCAAGATGTATCGCGACTTATGTGAGATTTATTGGTGCAACGGGATGAAAAGAGACATAGAAAAATCTGTGGCTAGGGGGTCAAATTGCCAACAAGTCAAAGCCGAGCACCAAGGACTGGGAGGTCTAACTTAAGATATCGATATCCCCACTTGGAAGTGGGAAGAGGTCAATACGAACTTTGTGGTAGGTTTTCCTTGAACTCGTAGACAACATGACTCCATTTGGGTCATTGTGGATAGATCTACTAAATCAGCCCATTTTCTTCCCATCAAGGTTTCTTATTCGGCAGAAGACTATTCTAAGTTGTACATTAAAGAGATTGTGAAGTTGCATGGGGACCCATTGTAGATTATTTCGGACAGGGGTGCCCAATTTACTTCCCATTTTTGGAGGTCTTTCCAAAGTGGGCTTGGTAATCAAGTGAAGATTAGTACCACATTTCACCCTCAAACAGATGGTCAAGCGGAACGCACCATCCAAACCCTAGAGGACATGTTGAGATCATGTGTCATTGACTTCAAAGGTAATTAGGATTACCACCTACATTTGATAGAATTTTCCTACAACAATAGCTACCACTCGAGTATTGCTATGGCACCCTTTGAAGCACTTTATGGTAGAACGTGTCGATCTCCGGTTAGGTTGTTTGAAGTGGGTGAATTTGCTCTTCTTGGTCTCGAGGTAGTCTATGAGGCCGCAGAGAAAGTTTGACTTGTAAGAGATAGGCTGAAAACGGCTCATCGTCGGTAAAAGTCTTATGCCGATAATAGTAAGAGAGATCTTGAATTTGAAGTAGGTGATTGGGTCTACTTGAAGATCTCACCCATGAAAGGAGTGATGAGGTTTGGTAAGAAGGGGAAACTTAGCCCCCGATATGTTAGGCCTGATGATATCTTGAAGCGTGTCGGAATGGTCGCTTATGAGTTGAAATTGCCCAATGAATTGTCCCCGGTTCACCCAGTGTTCCATATTTCTATGTTAAAGAATTGTATAGGTGAACCGGTGCCTATCCTCCCTCTAGAAGGTTTAGGTGAGGAACAAAACCTTTCTTATGAAGAGGTTCCGGTCGAAATCTTAGATCGTCAAGTTAAGAAGTTGAGGAATAAATATGTTGCCCCCGTAAAAGTCCTATGGAGGAATAACCTACTTGAAGGTGCAACATGGGAGGCCGAGGCTGACTTGAAGTCCCGCTTCTCTCATCTTTTTCCCTCCTACTCCTAGCCATAGTTGAGGTTAGTAGTCTCTCTTAATTTGGTATAAATTGAAAAATCATGTGTGTTGATGATTATGACATGATTTCCTTGTATGTGCATAATTTTTGTGAAAATTCATGCTTAAGTTGTATGTTGAATTTTCATGAATTTTGTTTCTCATGATTGAAATTGCACCCATAGATGTTGTGTAATGTTGTCTTCATGAGAGTTGTAATGAGCATGCTTGATGTTGACTTGTTAACAAAATTTCTTGTTGATTTCTGAAAATATATGTTGATGTTCATTGAATATGGTGAAGGTAGTTCCTTCTATAATTATGTGAAGTAAAGAGTTTTGAACATTTAAAATGATGTTTCTAAACCTAAATTAATGCAATTGCCTTGGTATGTAAGAGTAAAAGTCTAAACGTCAAGAAACGACCACGATTTCTGGAAACTAGAAAAGAATGTGTTGTAGTGTGTCAATAGGTTTTTGGACAGGTTTGGGAGTGTCGTATGATGGTATAATCTTGTAAAAAGTTTTAAATTAGGTAAGTATATGTTCATAGGGTCAAAACGTCCGGGTACGACCTCCCAAGGACCCGCCTAGGGGTCCTTGAGGAGGACCCAAATATGGACCCAAAAGCTGTCAAAATTGCAGCAAACGACGAGACCAAGACTCACGGCCCGTAGACTGGTCGACAAACCGTAATTCATGGCCGTGAGCCCATACTGAGTTGTGGGAGACTTGACCTCCGAAAAGGGAGCCTCAGTACCAAACGACGGATGACCAGCACGGTCTGTAACTCCACCTACGGTCCGTAGATAGAGGGTGGTAAGTCCTGGCAGTTTTTACGTTTTTAGTTTTTATTTTAGGGGTCTTAGTTTTAGTTAGTTATTTAATTAAGGGTTAATATGGGTGGTTGGTTAACTAATTACCATTCTAAACCTAACTATAAGACCCTAACCCTAAGACTTTAACTCACACAACTAAACTCACAAGTCAAACTCATTCTTTCTGAAAACTCTCTCAACTAAGAATCCCATTGAAGAAGAAGACCAAGGTTCATCTAGGGTAGCAAGATTTCGATTTTTCCGCTTCACTTCTAAGGTAATTAACTAAGGTATGGTTGCTTATCACTCTTGGGATTCCTTTCCCCAACAGGCCCCTTCAAGATGAATTTCACAATATCCAATTTCTAGGATGTCAATCAAAAAACGTGGGTCTTCTTTCTAAAGTGAGATTGAAGTTATAAAATGACTTTGATTGATGTTATATGAATAATTAAGATTGAATTTATATTGTATTTGTGGTTTCTTGAAGAATTCCTAATGAGACCCATGTTTCTCTTTCTTTTCCTAATTCTTACCCTAGTTTGTGTTGGATATTGATTGAAGGCTATGAATTGAAGGTGATGTTATATAATTCATGTTTGTATGATGTTTCTACCCTAGGTTATGTATAATTTCTATGAAATCAGGGTTGAGTCTTTGAATGAAGCCTCGAAGGCTATGAAGGGAATATGTCAATTGATTATATTGATGTTGATGATGTTATTACTTCATGAATTACCTTGTATTATGTATTGGTTATGAATTGTTGGTAATTGTAGTATGAATGGCCCAAAGAGGGGAAGAAGGTATGAAGGTTAGTTCTCCTTTGAACTCAAGTATGAAAGGTGAATTACTTAGATTGTAATTATGTTATACCTAATGTGTTGTTGTGGTGTTTATGACCTAGTTTCGTCATCCTTAACCGCTCTACACTTGAATTAGCTATGAAGCATGTATGTATGTGATGGTATGATTGCTATATAATTGAAAAGTAGTTATCATGATTATAGTGTAATGTAAAGTGAAAGGTTTACTGACTTGCTAGTGTTTCTAGGTGAAAGGATTGCTCTCACTTATGAACACCTATGAGCTATTATGATAAGATGATTACATAAGAGTCTAGTAAAGGCTAATGTGAACTTATGTGATGACTAAAGATGATTAAAAAAGGGAATTAGATGCTTAGCACTGAAAGGGCATGTAAATAAGATGGGGGTCTCATGTTTAGTAAGTCCGGCTCCCCACATGGGTTTCCTCACGTTTAGCAAGTCCAAATTACCCATGGTATGTGTTGTCTCATGAGATGGAAATCCCCCACGTTTAGTAAGTTAGGATTTCTAGGAACAATCTCCTTGACTCTTAACTATGTGCCCACATAGGACTTTAGCTTAGTGGATCCACCTAGATAGCTCTGTACGAATGGTTACACCTTAGGCAAGTGTTAACCCTCTCTTTTCGGTGTGGGAGTAGAACACCGGATTCTATGTAGCTCTAATGGTCTATGTCGGTTATGTCAATATCTCCCTAATGTAAAACAAAATAAAGGTATGAAAGGTGTGAACTCTTACTAGGGCTTTCTTAAGGGTTTCTTCATTGTGTAAGGGTGGGTATGTGCCTTCTCTTGCACATTGCACTTGTGGGATCCTAAGAGATGGTTGTAGTAGTGTTCATTTATGATTTTGATGCTTATGACTTATGTATGTTGAAGCTATGTTATGTATGATCATTATTAATATGGTAAGTTATGATGAAGTATGATCTTATGTAGGTATGCATGAAGTAGGTTGCTTAATGTGATACCTGGCTTTGAATAGGGTTATGGGATTCTATTCCTTGCATTGCACTAGTATTACTTGGGTTGTCTACGTGTTGGGATGATATTATGTTGGTTTGTACTATGATGCTTATTTTGTGTGCATATTGGATTTACTTGGTAAAAAGCGTGTTTTGACTAAAATGACCCTTTATGCATGTTTCAATGGTTTTTATGAAAAGTAGCCATACTTAGTACGTATGTTGTACTAACCCATTTTGTTTCCTTTTTCCCCAAACATTTAGGTTCGGGCCGTTGAGGATTCAAGCTTACTTCTCAAGACACTTGTAGTTGCTTCCCCAAGTTGGTGAGTCCTCAAGTACGAGGACAAGACCCTATGATATGGCTTCTATGTTTAGTTCTTTGCTTATGTTGAATGACAATGTTGTACCTTCCTATTTCTAGACTTTTTATTGATGTAAGGGCTAAGTCCCATTTTTGATACTTCTATGTCTAGATGGTACATTTTTACAAAGTTGGATTCTATTTTCATATATGAAGTGAAGTTGAACTTTCAAAGTAAAAGTTTTAAATTTTTTCCATGTTTGTATTCTATGATGCATGCTATGATGGATGCTAAGGTCTTGTATAAGACCTCTTAGAGGTCGAATATGCCGGTAACCCCAAGTGCTCTCGGGTCGATACAAACATGGTATCAGAGCATAATGTTGAGAATAATGTAGTATCCATGTCACATGATACCACATTGG